>NW_024868649.1:0-3741 GCF_013358625.1 Macadamia integrifolia | reverse complement strand
ATTCTAAACATTCCAATTTCCTTAAAACGAGATATTTGGTAGTGTAAGCTCTCCAAAACAGGGGACTTCACAACTAAATTGGCTGCTAAATACTTATCTGCTAATTCAACTATTAACCAAGTTGGATTATAAAACATGTGTGCTTGTTTATTTCTTTGTTCTCACTGGCGGCAGTTTCTATGAAAACTCATACTTCACCCAAAACTTAGGGTTTTTTTTTTTTTTTTTTTTGGAGATTGACTCATGGAGGGTTCTGACCAGGACATGACACAAGCAGTCTGAAAAAGCTTCAGTTCATAGTCCCAAAGGGCTTGCAACCCAGATTCTTTTAACAAACTCATAATAAAGAAAAGTATGACTAAATTTTTTTACTACCTTCATCATTATATGCTATTACTTATAGATACATGGGAACAAGGTGCTTTTTCACTCAAGATGAACCAAATCCCCTTATGATTCTTCACTTTGTGAAGCAATAGACTAATCAAACAACCAATCTATCTAAACCTACCCAAGTGAACACAATACATAAAACTTCCCCTCTCCCCCCAATCTTACTTTTTGTGACCCCATCGACAATGGTTTGTGTGGAAGTCATTGATAGGAATAATACTATCTCTGCTTGGACCAATTGCTTGATTGATAAAAATAATGTAACATTGATAAAAATAATGTAATCTTATTTAATGCTGATTATATGATGATAGGAAACACCATTAAGGCACATATTAGAGTGTTGCTCTTGGGAGTGAAGCACTCTATGGAAGCGGGATGGAGCCATGGGGAAATATGGAGTGATTCTACTGATCATCAACATTTAACAACAATTGGCAGCATAGAGAAATTCCTCTTTTTTTAGTAAGTTCATACTTTTTTGTTTAATCTTAGTTTGTCTTAAACCAGCTAATGGTGTGATACTTCTGAGACACGTAGCCTTTTGGGATCTCACTAAAAGAACATCTTCTTTTTTTTTATTAACCAAGGTGTCTGGGCCAACTTACGCGCACCTCGACTAAATCGTCACAGTCTCCACTTAAATTGCAGATTCATAGATGGGGAATCGAACCTGAGACCGTGCACCAATCCACACAATCTCCAATTTTCCCTAATCATCTGGGCAACCCACAAACAGGTCACTAAGAGAACATCTCTTTATAACCTTCATTCTAATAATGATGTATATTCACTCATTTCATATCAATGTATTTTCTTTTTCTTATGATAATTTTTTTTTTATTGATCATTAATCCAATAAATGATAGGACCGAGTTTCCCTAAGGCCACAGTGAATGGAAATCCATTCACCAAGCAGGCCTTAAATGTGTGAGCTTGGTACTGAAGGGGTATTTTGGGTAGGTTCAAAAACCTTATAGGGTTTGTGGATCCTAAGATGGAGTGGTGAACCTCATCGCGTGGTGAAGGAAAACTTCCTAAATTATAATTATAAAATATGTATAGATTTTTGTCTTTTATTGGTAATGGTGGGTACTCAAGCCTTCAACATAATAGTCCTACAGACCCATACTAACTCCACAACCGCATAGACCAAGTGTTGTTCATGGGAGTGAAGCACTCTATGGATGCAGGATGCAGCCATGGGGAAATATGGAGTGATTCTACTGATCTTCAACATTTAACAACAATTCACCGCTTAGAGAAATTCCTCTTTTTTTGGTAAGTTCATACTTTTTTGTCTAATATTAGTTTGTCTTAAACCAACTAATGGTGTGATACTTCTGAGACAGCCTTTTGGGTTCTCACTAAGGGAACTTCTCTTTATAACCTTCACTCTTATAATTATGTATATTCACTCATTTCATATCAATGTATTTTCTTTTTCTTGTGATAATTTTTTTTTATTGATCATTAATCCAATAAATGATAGGATTGAGTTTCCCTAAGGCCACAGTGAATGGAAATCCATTCACCAAGCAGGCCTTAAATGCGTGAGGTTGGTATTAAAGGGGTATTTTGGGTAGGTTCAAAAACCTTATAGGGTTTGTGGACCCTAAGATGGAGTGGTGAACCTCATCGCGTGGTGAAGGAAAACTTCCTAAATGATAATTATAAAATACATATAGATTTTTGTCTTTTATTGCTAATGGTGGGTATCCAAGCCTTCAGCTTGACTAGTCCCGCAGGCCCATGCTAACTCCACAACCGCATGAACCAAGTCATATCATGGTTGAATGAAAATCAATTAAATAACTTGTAAATTTTTGTGATTGCAAATAAATCCCTCCACTAAAACAAACATAATGGTCTACAAGGAATGTAATAAAATTACTACCAAACTACAGCCCATTGTATGTCAATATAGAGATTCTATGTCAATAATTGGATTAAAATATTTTGTTAAACTATTTAATAAATTAATATTATAAATGAATATATTAAATTAAAAAAAAATTGCAAATAGTTTACATAGTGCAAAATGCATGTCATAGTGTTGTCATCATGCATTTTCAGCTGTTAAAATATAAGGCTGATCAGTTTATTTTGGTTGCTAAGGCTCCGTTTGGTATTGTTCCAAAACAACATTTCTACCATTTTTTCGTTCTATTGGAACAAAAAAACTTAAAAATCTGTTTGGCAACCATATGTTGAGTTTCAGTTTTTTTGAACCAAAAATCGAAAAAAAAAAATGATTTGAAAAAGGAAAGACAGAACGACAAAAGCCTGTTCCGTCCAACTGTTTCGTTCCAAAAGTGTTAAAAAGGGAAAATTTTGGAACTTTCGTTCCCGAGAAAGCAAAGCAACGCCTGCAGAGAGAGGACGGCGATTTCTTCTTCTCCGTTCTCCTTCTTCTTCTCTTCTTGGAATTGGAACCCTACGGCTGCCTACTTCAACTTCTCCGTCGCCGATCACGTTTGACTTCGGCTGCAACCGGCGATCATTACCGGCATCTAAGGTTCAATAACCCCCAGCCCCCTTCCTCTTCTCCGCCTCTATTCCAATAAATTGCAGCGGTGGACACACTTAGTTCCTGTTTCTTCTCCGTCTCCGTCCTTTCAGCGGCGGGAACACTTTCTTCTTCCAGATTCCAGTGTTAGAACTTCATATTTTGTAAGTGAAATTTGTTCTTAACCCTAAAATCAATCTTTAAAACCTCTCAAATTTCTTCTTCTTGTCTTCTAAACCTATTCTCTTTCTTCTTGTTCTCTAATCGCAGATCAGGTATACATACGTTTTCCTCTTTAGCCCTGTGAAATCGATCATAGAGGGAAGACAGGTAATTTCCCCAAATTTCTTCTTCTTGTCTTCTAAACCTATTCTCTTTCTTTTTAATTTTTGAATTTTGTTCAAATGTTCATGGTAGAAACAAAGGTGGGGGTGAATTACTTTATTAAAATCCCATTTTCAGCCAGAAAGGGTCTGGGCTTTCAACTGTAAAAAGTTGTTCTTTCTGAAAAACCCTTCAAAATCCTAACCCTAGAAAAACCCTTCAAAATCCAAAGAGCTTTTTTCAGGACCCTTTTCAGGTACTGGAAATCATAGAAAACAACATCAACTTTCTGCTATTCTAATTTAAAATTGAGAAGGAAAAAAGTAATTTGGCTTTACTTTAAACAGAATAATAGCAACTCAAGAAAACTTGGGCCTCTGTTTTGTTCTGTTTTTATGTGGCAAAATTAAAGAAAAACAAGTGAAAATGATTTCACCATGAGAGTGAGAGTAGTAGTAGGCAGAGAGAGGACATCATTTTTCTCTGCGAGAATTTTGGGCCTTTTTGAATGACAG
>NW_024868648.1:36202-74826 GCF_013358625.1 Macadamia integrifolia | reverse complement strand
CTTTGGCTTTGCCCTCCTAGCCATAGAACCATCAATTTATTGCTTTTATTTTAATTGTCTCCCTTTCCCTAAAGCCAAGTAGAGTAACCCTTGTAAGAGTGACTCTCGGGTCAAGTAGGGAAGCTCATATTATGATGCATCCCTCGGGCTAAGTAGAGAAACCTACTTGTGAGTCTCTCTCTAACTTTCTCCCCTTTCTTTTACTTTATTTTTATTTTAGCATTTTTTTCTTTTATTTTTTTTAATTGCGTGGGTTGTTTATTTTCACTTATTTATTTATTTAATTTTAATTGTGTGGCTTGCGTCTTTACATTTTTAGATGACGAATGGTTAGGACTTTATTTTAGATACATATGTTTAGGACAGTAGTTAGAATTAGATCACAACCATTAATAGGTTCACTTTCGCATTATTAAAAGAAAAAAAAATAAAGTGGCTGCTCTCTCTGAGTTCGACCCGTAGCTACACTGATCCGTACGCTTGCGGTTACATTTAAAATCTCAAACAGCTATGCATCAGTCAAACATCCTGGTAGAAAGATGGATCACCTGTACCTACAGTGAGGGCATAGGCAACTATGTCCTCAAACCCGTATCTCACAGGTGCTTTATAAGTACACTTCCCTTTACCCTTTGCCACAGTATAGAGAACTTCTACTGTCTCTACTTGTCCTAGTAAGTCACTGGATGACTCATTCTCTCTTGTTGTTTTTAACTCATCTAACTCCACCTGCACAGTAGAGTCTTATTTATTTTGATCAACTGCTTGTGAACTACAATTTAACTTCCCCATGTGAGACTCATCAAACACAACATCCTTGCTAACCACAACCTTCTATGAACTTAGATCCCACAATTTGAATCCCTTTACGTCTTTCTCAAAACCAAGAAAGACATACTGCTTAGACTTTGAGTCTAACTTGGAATGCTGCTAACTCTCTACATGAGCATAGGTAGGACAATCAAATATTTCTAGGATAGAATAATCTATTGATTTTCTTGTCCATACCTCTCCAAGAATTTGACAATCAATCACATTTGATGGAGACCTGTTGATAAGGAAACATGCCATATTCACTGCTTCTGCCCAAAATCTCTTATTCAACCTTACATTCAGTTTAGAAAAGCCATGTTTATACTTTCAGCTACGCCATTTTTCTGTGGTGTTTTTGAAACTGTGAAGTGACGTATAATCCCTTAAGCTTTGCACAATTTTAGAAATGGCTTATATATGTACTCCCCTCCAATATCTATTCTCAAGTACTTAATTTTCTTTCTTGTCTTCCTTTCTACCTCAGCTTTTCATTCCTTAAATTTAGTGAACACCTCACTTTATGCTTTATGAAGTAGATCCAGACTTTTCTCGAGTAATCGTTAACAAAGGTCATGAAGTATTCTACCCCACCTTTAGATTTGGTTGTTGAAGGACCCCAAACATCGTTGTGTACATAATCAAGCACCCCTTACTCTTATGTTTTACAATTTTGAAACTAACCTTGCACTGTTTTTCAAACACATAATATTTGCATAAGTTCAGTTTACAAGTTTTCACTCCTTCAACAATTTCCTTTTTATGAAGCTCCATCAATCCTCTTTCTCCTATATGCCCTAGCCGCATATCCCACAGACAAGTATCATCTATATTAGATCCTGCATCTATAGTCACAGATGCTCCACCTGTAACTATGCTCCCTATAAGTTTATATAGGTTTCCTATTAGCTGTCCCTTTGTGACAATCATAACACCTTCTGCTATGTACTTGCAGTCATTTGAGTCAAGTGCCCCCAAAGATACTAAGTTTTTCCTTAATTCTAGTATATATCTCACATCTGCTAAAGTTCATACTATCCCATCAAACATCTTGATTTTGATAGTGCCTATCCCAATGGTCTTGCACACAACATCATTCCCCATTAGGACAGACCCACCATTATATGGTTGATATGTATTAAACCAATTCTTGTGTGGACACATGTGATATGAACATCCAGAATCTAAAATCCAAGAATCAGAAGGTTGATTCTTACCCGATGATATAGAGAGTACATCTCCATCATCTCCATATGAACTATCAGCCAAGCTAGCTTCCTCAGATGCCTTGTCTGCACTTTTCTTCTTCAAGTCTGCCTTCCTCTTCAATTACTCTCTCTTTAGATGACCTTCACCTTTGTCTTTGCCCTTTGATTTTGATTGACTCATCGCAGATCCCTTCTGATTTGATTTCCCTCTTTCTTGCTCCTTGTTACCTTCGAAAAAACTTTCTCCTTAAGATTTTGTACTCCTGGCCTTTCTCCTTGTATCCTTGGATATGAGGGCAGTAGCGACTGCATTCATCTCAAGGGTCTCACTACCGTATAAGAGATTCGTTACCAAGTGATCATACGATTCTGGGAGCGACGATAGTAACAGTAACCCTTTGTCTTCATCCTTGATCTTAACCTTCAAGTTTGCAAGTTTATTTACGATCTGATTAAATGTGTTAAGATGTTCTAATAGATCCGTACCTTCTTCCATCTATAGAGAATATAATTGTTTATTCACAAACAACTTATTTGTTAAGGACCTCGTCATGTAGATGCTTTCAAGTTTCACCCATAACTGCGGTGCATATTCGATACGCACAACATAGTGTAGGGCATCATCCATAAAGATTCAATCGAATAGCGGTTACCACCTTTTTCTCTATCTCTTCCCAATCTTCATCAGTAACTTTTGTAGGTTTCTTCGACTTCCTCAACAATTTTTTCAGCAAACCCTGTTGTATCAGAAGATCATTCATTCTTTGAAGTCAGAGGGTGAAGTTGTTCTTCCCATTAAACCACTCGATATTATACTTTACATTCGATCACTTCCATGCCATCGTGATAGCAAACCCTAGAAAATGGAAATCTAGAGTTCTAACACCAATTTGTAGAAACGCAACTCTAAAACGATGCAAAAGAAAATGGGAAAACAAGAACAAGCAATGCATACAGGTTTACGAGGTTCGGAAAGATTGCCTACGTCCTCAGTGAGATGAGATTCTACTTCACTACCAATGGAGAATAGGGTTACAACGCTTGTCCTCACACGTCTCTCAAATTGCTTGCATTATAAAGATTATGCTTCACTACCAATAGAAAATATGGTTACAATGCTCATCCTCACACCTCGGTGAGATGAGATTCTGCTTGCATTACCAATGGAGAATAAGGTTACAGGACCGTCGTCCTGCCTATCGGGGTGCCTACACAAGTACTCCCTAGATTAAACGGCAACTGAATACAAGACATCGTATACCAACACACTAGCAACTAATACAAAGAGCACCAATGATACACGATTATAGATGCAAAAAAGCAGCAATAATTCACAAGCAAAAGCAAATTTTTCTCTACAAAAAAAGCAAAAAACAAAGAAAGAGAAATATTCGAGGGCTCTAATGTGATTAAGGCATCATAGAGGGCAATCAGGTTTCAGATTAAAGAATAAATAGAGGAAGACACTCGATGGAAGGGGCTTACCTACTCATGAAGACAACACCTGATGCTCTCGGGAAGGCGATGCTTCGGGTGGGGTTGAACAATGAGAGAAGAAGAAGACGACGACGACTGTAAGAGAACCACTTCAATTCTTCTAGGAGAGTTCGAATCTTGTCGGAAAAGAGAGGGGTAAGGCAAGGACTATGATGAAATGACGGAAATGCCATTTTATGTGTCAATATACAATAATAGGCATGAGATTCTCGTAAAAGAAAATGAAATTACTAGGTCTAATTTATCTTTTAGTGTTCCGTTTCTCTCTGTATATTGGTCTTTTCATCAATCTTGTTATTTTCTAAATGTATCCCACCCTAATTACATTAATAACAATCCTAAAAATAATAAAAGCCTTGGAGGTTGGGGTTGTAACTGGAGGCCACTACCAACAGATGTTACTTTGCTTGAGATATGTAATATTTGATTAGTTTACTTATTGAGTCTGGTTGCTTGATTTTAGATGTTATCCAATAACCATTGCAAATTTTTATTTATTTATTTATTTATGATAGATCCTACTCTATCATGTTCCATTGAGGGTGGAGGGAAAATATGAACCAGAAAAGTTAAACCCACCTCACCCAGTCTAATGCCTCTAGAGGTGCAACAGGGCCAGGTTGGGCTGGGCTTCTTAAAACCCTAGCCCAACCCTTAGTCCCCTTAACTAGGCCCAAACCCGCCTTGGCCCTGATTCAGGGTCGCAAAACTTCGACCCAGGCCCAACCCTTCAGGGTTCAACCCAACCCTTACGCACCTTGATTGGCCCTGATTTTTCAGGGTCGGGCTGGGGTAACCCTGATTGACCCTGACCCTGACCCTGACCTTGAACCTAACCCTGGTTTGCCATCAAGGGCAGGATGACCTTGATTGATCCTGACCCTGGTTTACCATCAAGGGCCAGGTATAACCTTTTTTTTTTTTTTTTTATAAAAAAAGCAAGAGAGATTTTTTTTTTTTTTGGTAAAAAAAGCAAGAGAGATCGGTGAGAAGATATATTAGGGGTTTTGAGGTGTCAATGACTTAATGTCAAACAATATCTAAAATTAGGTTAATATCAGGGTCACAACCAGAGCCAACATTAGGGGCAAAAACTAGGGTCGGGTCGGGCCAAAAGTCAGGGTAAAAAAATTAGGGCCGGGTTCAGGGCGGGCCAAAGACATTAACCCCTACCCGCCTTGACCCTAACTCAGGGTTAGAAATTTCAAGATCGGGCCGGCCCTCAGGGCCAAAATTTTTGGATCGATACTTGTTCGGAATTAAGGCAGGCTAAGGGCGGGCTAAGGGCAAGTTCATGCAATCAGGGCCAAACTTGCACCCCTAAATACCTCCATACGGCCTTCCATTGACCTGCATGTTGGTACAATAACCGTGCAAGCGGACAAAGTTCTCTTGCCCAAATGTAATTATGGTAAGTGTTGCAGTCTCTGTTAAAGGGATCCAACATCATACATACAGAAAGCTTCTCATGATAAAATTTCCCTATTTTGTCACGTGCAGTATTACACATGCTTTACATAATGAAGTCGTCAATGGTAAAATCATTAACTGCCCGCCATATTTTGTCACTCTCTAACGAAACGAAATGAACCGAGAGAGAGACAGAGAGAGAGAGAAGAACAAGAACAAGAACAAGAAAAGCCTAATTTAGGAGAGGAGGAGAGAGGAAAAAGGAGAGACGGGATATTGTGGGAGGACAAGAGATACACAAATAAAGAAGAAAAGCTCTTTTTGAAGGATAGAAAGATAGATAGATAGAAAGATATAGAAGAGTTTCAGAAATAATAACACACCTTCTTCTTCTCTTTCTATAACCTCTAAAGAGTTTCTATGGAGCAAAATTGCCCGATTTGGGTCTTTCTAGAGTTTCTAGTCAAGGAGGAAATTTTTCTCAAAATAGCCAAAGGTGGTTTGGTCGTTTCCTCAACCTCTTTTTCTTCACCTCTTTTATTCTCCTTTGAGTGTTTCTTCAATGTATCTTGGGTCTTATACAACTCATCATTGTCTCTCTTAGTGGTTTCATCCTAGCTGTAGAGAAGAGAAGAGAAGAGTTCTTTGAAAAAATTTCCTTTTAATAGAGAGAGAGAGAGAGAGAGAGAGAGAGAGAGATGGGGCTCGTCAAGGGAGATTCGGAGAGGAAGGAAGAAGGAAATGGATTGGTTGCAGTTGCAATCGACAAAGACAAAGGAAGTCAATTTGCTTTGAAATGGGCTGTTGATCATCTTCTCAGCAGGGGACAAACAGTGATTCTTGTCCATGTAAGCCAAAGAGTATCATCTATTCCTAGCCCAAGTAAGTCTCTCTCTCTCTCTCTCTCTCTCTCTCTCTGTATGAATCTATTCTTGAGCTTAAGGGTAGAATCCATTTCCCACCTAATACTGCATATCTCTAATAATACTAGTATCTACCATAATAGAGTTGTCTTAACATATTTTTGAGTAACCAATTTTGAAACCAGAGCCTTAATGATTATCAAAAAAAAGGGCGTGCCCAATGCACGAGGCTCCCGTATGTGCAGAGCCTCAATGATAATGTCTTAGTAATCCAAAAACAGATACCATGAACAAGGTCACAATGTAATTTTTCCAATCCACCTTTTGGGGGAGTGGGCTAGGGTGAGGTGGGGGGAGGGGATGGTTTGATGGGGATTCAGGCCATTTATGTTGAAAAAAATATCAGGTCGAATGCATTGAGGCTCTTCTATGAGATAATACAAAAAATTACAATCTGGAGGAGAGCCAAACTAAGACTGAAATGTGGTTTAAGATGGGCAGAACAGGCAAGATCATGGGCTACTACCTAGTTACAATGTTTTGACTGCAATCAATGATGATATTTCTGACATGCCAAGGTCAACTTACAAGTCAAGATAGAGTTGTTTTATGCAACAAAGCATAACCATTTTATGTGGGTGCAAAGACTAAAGGAAATGCAACCATCAATTAACACTTCATGCTTGAGCCAGTGAGAAAAGGAGCTGTGCTTCCTCTAAAAGTTTAAGACTGGAAATAATTACAATGGAGGAGGGAGAAGGAAAATTTGTTCACACAAGGAAAATGAATCCTCCAATCCCTCTCTTTGATCTATAGAACAGGGCATTGAACAGTTAAAAGCTCAGGCAGCTGTTAAGGGGCTTGAAAAATCCAGGAATACATAGTGGGACTGTTTTTGAAGATAAAAATACGTTACTTATGTTACCAGTAAATCAATTTTTGGATTCATTTTTAAATAAAATTGATCCTAGCAAAAAAAAAAAAAGTCCATTAAGTCTCTTTACCAACAGTTGAAATCAAATTTTATTGTGAAAGTTCATAACATTGAAAAATATTAATTCTATTATAGTGTCAATACATAGACTGGGCATCTGTCCTTAAATAAACTGTTTTCAAGCTAAGATACTATTACATTTGTTTTTTCTCTGCAGTGGGCAACCATGTCGCCATTTCTGCTGTCAAAGACAATGTCGCATTGGCATACAAAAACCAACTCGAAGCTCAAACCAAGGAATTGTTCCTTCCCTTCCGCTGCTTTTGTACGAGAAAAGATGTGGGTTTCAAAGCTCCATTCCTGTCATTCTTCTTATTGGGTTTCAAAAAATTGGATGGAAGAAGGGCCAAGAAGGGGAGAAGGGAGAATGCAAATACAAAACAATGTGCCATGATATAAACTGCAGCTAGTTCTGCAAATGCTGAATTATCATTCAGAACAACTTGAGACCCATCAGGGTACAATTAGAAGAAAATTAGGAGTTTGAAAAATGTGGTTGTTTTTGAGCAAAGAATTCCTAGAAGGGTCCTTGCAATAAATTTCCACCACACATTCAGTAAGCTGTTTTTTGAATAGGACAACCTTATCAGAGGTTTGCCATTTGTTCTCTGTTGCTGCTAACTTCCTCTTTCCATCCCTCCTGCAGCATATATACTAGATGAAATCATGGTTTTGGGACACAATGATTAGGTCAATAGGACTAAAATTCAAGGGAAACAAGCTGAATCAAATAAATGGCCCCTATTACCAGAATTTAATCTAATCTCTTTGATCCTCTGAGGAATGGAAAATCCCAGGAACAAATGGGAGCAAGTCTAGAATAAACTTCACTGATAAACTCTCTCTCTCTCTCTCTCTCTCTCTCTCTCTCTCTCCCCCTTTAGACCATTATGCCTCAATATTCATAGGGAAGACTATTACTATTCCTAAACAAATCATGATTCCTAACATAATCCTAAATTAACGAAAGGAGGGAAGAAGTGGAAGAATCCCACTGTCACATGATTCAGAGATTTTTGGTTCATTTGAGAGAGATTTTAGTATTAAATCTAAACACAAAAGTTTCCACTTGTCTTGACCCCCAAAAAGACTTTCCCATGTGAGGGAATTATTGAATTCATGCGATACCTTGTAAATGATAGAGGCCATCTCAAAAGATAATACTAGTTATTAATTTGCACAAGTGAGTGATAATCCCATGAGAATCCTTGAACTAATGATAGGTAACAGAATAACTTCTCAGAGGGAACCTAACCAAGCTAAATGAGCAAGTCTTGACCGCAAAAAATAAGGTTTAGAAAAGCAATAAAGAATACAGCTTCTAGTTTCTTAAGATTTATAGCTTCCAAAACAAACTCTTGAACCAACTCCAGACAATAAACACTTTCTACAACAGAAGGGTATGGAATCCACATGGGATACATGTAATCACTACTGGTCATTTTTTAGCTTAACAATAACAAAAACTTTTACAAAAAGGGAAATACATGAAGGCTTGTAGAACTTCTCAATGGGGTTTTCTGCACAACCCATTGAATATTGAGTTCAGCAACTGCATGCTCGAAAGTTATTTTCCACATTCAAAGAAATTGGCATTCGGATTATATTAAAAAATATTCAGGATATCTTGTTGCTCCAAATCACTACTAAAGGTTCTTAAAAGTGATAAATGTCTTCACAACCTAGTTCCTACTGGCATTCATAAGCATGACATATATACACATGCATGCATTATTGTTGTATAAAATGTTTCAAGTATTCCAATCACTCATCTTAGAGCTAGCAGGAAGATGTCGAAGCTGAGATGAGGAGGCTGAAGCTAGAGCTCAAGCAAACGATGGATATGTATAGTACAGCCTGCAAAGAAGCACTCACAGCGAACCAGAAGGTACTAAGAGCCAGCATTTGTTTTCTGTATTAAATGAGTCCCTGATTATTTCCAAGTTACAACTTGGTGTTTTCCTTATAGGCAAGGGACTTCCATCGCTGGAAAATTGAAGAAGAACAGAAATTTGAAGAGGCACGGATGGCTGAGGAAGCTGCGCTTGCAATTGCAGAGAGGGAGAAAGCCAAGTGTAAGGCAGCCATTGAGGCAGCCGAAGCAGCACAAAGAATTGCAGAACTGGAAGCACAAAAGAGAGTGAATGCGGAGATGAAAGCTCTCAAAGAATCAGAGGAGAAGAAAAAGGTGTTGAATGCTCTTGCAAATTCTGATGTCAGGTACAGGAAATACACAATTGAGGAGATTGAAGCGGCAACAGAATTTTTCATTGAATCTAGAAAGATTGGGGAAGGTGGTTATGGGCCAGTATATAAATGTCATTTGGATCATACACCAGTTGCAATTAAGGTTCTTCGACCAAATGCCGCTCAAGGAAGGTCACAGTTCCAGCAGGAGGTAATGAAAAAGGGAAAAGGGATTGGGGGAGAGAATAGCTCAAACCCATGGATAGAATGTTTGGACTCTAGGAATGTATCAAATAACACTTGATTTGTTACCCCCAAATGCAGATTGAAGTTCTAAGCTGCATACGTCATCCGAACATGGTTCTCCTCCTTGGAGCTTGCCCAGAGTATGGGTGCCTTGTCTATGAATACATGGCCAATGGGAGCCTAGAAGACCGCCTCTTCCGGCGAGGGAACACCCCAGTTCTTTCTTGGCAGCTGAGGTTCCGAATAGCAGCAGAGATTGGTACTGGCTTGCTCTTCCTCCACCAAACCAAGCCAGAGCCACTAGTGCACCGAGATCTCAAACCTGCCAACATCTTGCTTGATCGCAACTACGTTAGCAAGATTAGTGATGTTGGCCTTGCTAGGCTCGTCCCTCCATCTGTTGCAGATACCGTCACACAGTACCTTATGACATCAACAGCTGGAACTTTCTGTTACATAGATCCAGAGTACCAGCAAACAGGCATGCTTGGCATAAAATCAGACATCTACTCCCTTGGTATCATGCTTCTACAAATTCTAACATCCAAGCCACCAATGGGCTTGACACACCATGTTGAACGGGCTCTTGAGAAGGGAACATTTGCTGAGATTCTGGACCCTACCGTGCCTGACTGGCCAATTGAAGAAAGCGTGTCCTTTGCTAAGGTGGCACTAAGGTGCGCAGAGTTAAGAAGGAAAGATCGGCCAGATCTAGGCAAGGTTGTCTTGCCACAACTAAATAGACTGAGAGAACTAGCCGAGGAAAACATGCTTATGACATTACAAGGTGGCACAGGGAGTACAAGTGCCTCACCCAACCACAACCATGCTTCAAAGCGCCAAGTAAGTGAAATGCAAGCCTATCTATGCAGGAGTGATCCAAAATGAATACGTATGGCTTAGAATCCAAAAAATATATATATATATTGAAAACCTTTAAATGGCAGAAGTGGTCCAAAATGAATGTGCTTTAGCTTAGATATCATAAGAATGAAACATCTACATACAACTTCCAGCTCACACAAGTAATCTTCATCAGCGCAAAAACTGAAAATTATTATTAAACTGTGACTTGATTTGGTAGCTACTTGATAAAATCATTTCTCAGACTGCAGACGTTACAAATTATCAAGATATTTTCTGCAGGATGTGATGAGCGACCCTCTTCTCGTACACTCTAGTGATAGTTCAAGGAGTAGGCCAAGTGGATCGTCCTTCCCTGCAATGCGACAAATATGAACTGAGAAGAACTTATTTTGGGGGGAGGGGGGAATAGAGATTTGATTTTCATGGTTCATGGAAGCTCATCTTGCTTTTCTGAATCCCAAATCCAGAAGACTGAAGTCAATTGGGGCTTTCACAAGCTTTTCCCATTCAAGTATATGAAATCAAGTCGTGTAGTAGAAACAATTCATTAGCATACATGTACAAATATGTAAGGCCAACCTAACTAGGTTGAAATTATTTTCATTCTCTAGAGACAAATAAGGTATGTTTGAGAAGGCTCCTGAGTAGCATATCTTGCCCATTAATGCCCAAGAAAAGGGTTCCAATTTTTTTGGTGTGGAAACCAAATAGGAAATAAGAGCCAACCATGACAGCCCCCTCGCTTTGCTGAACTAATGTTCCTATAAAAGTTAATAGATGTGGTGATGTTATGATGACATGGAACCCTCTCTCTCTCTCTCTCTCTCTCTCTCTCTCTGACACACACACACACACAAAATAACACAAGTAAAGATCAGATGCATAGATCCTACTGTAGGATTGGAAATCACAAAAGGAACAGGAGCAGGAAACAGGAGATCCAAATAAATAATGTTTTACTAGCTTAACAACAACATTTGTTCTGCCTTATTCCAGTGTTTGAAAAGACAACTGAACTGCAAGGAATCAGCTCCTACCCTTGGACCATCAACTGAAAAATGGTCCACGTTCGCAGTTGATCTTAGAAGATATTACATGTTGGACCTTGGGACTGCATGATCAAATGTTTGGATGCTGATTGCTAGGCCTGAACATGTCAACAATCCTATTTATTTACCCCAAAAATCTAGCTCTTTATTCTGGGAAGTTACGTTAGAGGCTTTTCATGAAAAGCTGATTAATTAGCTTTGCATCAGCATACCTATAAGCAAAATAAAAAGCTTTCCTATAGAATTTTGTTAAATCTAAGAAATGGCCAAATTTTGAAGTCATTGTGTGATAATGCCATAATGGTTCATCCTTGCTCATAGGTGCATTATGTTGGTGATAGTGTATGATAATGGTTCATAATTAATGGGATTTAGTGGGGTGCAATATTTTTTTTTATAGGGTACGTTTCACTCTTAAGGAGTTTTTCTCTGTCTCAGCACATTTCTTTCATCTTACAAGATTTTTATTTTTATTTATTTATTTATTTATTTATTTTGGCAATCAACAAAAGAGAATAAATTGTAAGAAAATGATGTACAGGATTAACGTCTAGACATATACTAAGAAGGCGAAAGATAGATTGATTTGAAATGCACCTTTGGCATTGCCATGAATAGAACACTCAAGACAAGAAAACTAAAATAAAAGCTCAAGGCTCAAAACTGAAACGGGGTTCATTCTTATAACACCATCTCAATTCATAATTTGCAAATGACAGGAAATATGGCCAAAACTGGGAGGTATGTGACCTTGCTCTGTACTTGGGGAGCACATCTGCTAGAGCGTTTCCTCCATGAAACAAAGGACAGGCACCTCTGCTAAAACGCCTGTGAGATGTTGTTCTTAACATAGAGAACTATAGCACATGAATCAAATTCTATTCAAAGATTTTAATTGTCTCCATCTTGAGTGGTTTCTTCCACCCCCATCCACACAAAAAAAAAATTATAATTCAAAATACTCCATTAATATATGAAAGTAACATTTTTATTCTTAGATGATTTATGAAGCTACGGAAACGATTTGGATCATCTCATTGGTAGGGTCATACATTCTAACAACCATTAATGGAGGGGTGTAGATCATTACCTGAAACTCCACAAGTGCAAAACCTCCACACGATCTTAGCCCTTACACAGTGAGTCCTTCCCACACATACAGCTTTGCGTTCCCTTTGAGTCCAAGCTCCTCCACAATAGTCAGGGTTTACACGAAACCCCTAATTAGCACTCAATCACTAGTGTAGAGCACAAGAGCAAGAGAGAGGGAAAGGAGCACGGCTTTTTAAAGGAGGAGAAAATAGAATCTGTGTATTTACTTTGTTTTTTAGAGTTCATATATATTTCCAACTAAAATCCTATTAATTAGAGTTGTAGATAAACCCAACTTTAGCATAGAGATTTCTTTCTTGGAGTCCATCACTCACCCAAACCAATCTTATCATTATTGATAAGATATTAAATAAATAGCAAATTACTAATTCCTTTTCCTAACAATTTAACACCATAGTAATCCAACACCTTTTACCAATGGAATAGGGGATAGAAGAAGAAATCAAAATAACATGAATCAACTTTACTTGTAGTTTATTGACTCAAACAAACTAATTACTATAATTATGGCAATAAAAGGAAGGGGTAATAGGAAGCTAACAATGGTAAAATGTGTTTTACAATCACTATCTGTCATCCCTATTTCTTTTTTATATGCATAAAAGTAACCGGCCCATTATCAATCAAAAAGTGGCACAATACAGGTGTGTCGGTCAACCCATAAAGAAATCAAGAACACTCACGGGGAAACAAATATCCTCAGATCTTGGGATCTGAGGAAGATCCTACCTTCCCTCATTAACAAACTCATAATCGAACTTGAACTCAACCTCTCCAAGTGTGGAAACTAACTTGCCTTCACAAAACGGTAGGGATTCTCCACATCTAAAGATGATAACCCATTAGGGCACTATCTCTCAACCGACCTCAGCCTCCCAAACAGGGAAACTATCTCCCAGCATGACTCTACTTCTTCTCGTTCCATAAAAGAGGTAAGAGGACCAAGATAAAGAATAATCTCACAGTTAGCAATGACTATTACTTTCTCCCCACCTCACGACTATTGTTGCACGGATTACTAACCTGGGTGTCGGAGAGTCTCCTTGGAGTTACTTAGCTATCAAGGGTGTATGAATCACCATAAACAATTTTTTTGTTGCAACAGATTAGCGTCGTCTATGGGAACTGAGAAATCAATAGGGAAACGACATATGTCCCTGAAGAAGATGAAAAGACAGCCCTCAGATGGTAGTGGAGATGAGGAGGAGGGGTAGCCCATGGATGTCGAGAGGAACATCAGGAATGTGCCCATACCAGAGGATATTCCCCTACCAGCTCCCAGGGATCCTTCACCACCTATGTATCCTCCACCACCCATGCACTATATAGGGGCTTCTTCATCAGCAACAACACTAGAGGAGTACAGCTAAACTCATATGTTTGGATGTCTAGACACTTTGACTAAAACCATGGGATGAGGATTCTCCCAGGTAGATGAGAGATTTGACACTCTCGATGGACGCATGTCATCTTTCGAGAAGCAGATGGAGTGGACCCTGTTCTTTGGGATACCTTCAAAGTCTTCAGCACCACCTCCACCTTTAGTAGAGTGATCCTAGCATGTTTGCTTAGGATTTTCTAGTCCTTTAGTTCCATGTTCTAAGCTTTCTTACTTTCCTGTTTTAGGATTATTTCTTTATTTTGTTATGCAAATTTATATTTTCCTACAATTCTCTTCTTTTATTTCCTTTATGTTCGTATATAAAAGCTTATGCAACATCTTTAAATTATGAATGAAATGGATTTTACTTCTATCAAAGTTAGTTTCCTAATTTGTCTCTATTAAACTTGTTTGTATATTAAAGTTTTTATTGTAAACCCTAATCCCCAAGAATCCCAGAGATCCATTTGATTGTGCGTCAAGGCAGAGCATCAAGCTTTGATACCAAAACCTCTCACACCCCACCATTTCTAGGATGCCAAGGATGTGCACTTAACACCATTCTACAAGATTTCTAAGATCTCTGAAGCAGTACCTTTCCCTCATAATCCATAACAAGAATCACTAAATCAGATTCAACGAATAAGATAATATACAAAACATGATTCTCCTACTGGAAAGACTACAAAATGATAAGATGTCATAACAGGTTTACATCCAAAATTAAAGTACCAAGACGTATATCATAATAATCAACAAAAATACCCCCAAAAAGAGGGTGAACAAGATACCTTGGAAGCGGTGTTCTTAAAAATCTCGTCAGACCTATTACTTATGGGTTATCCAACTGTTATACCCATGCCTTAATTTTTTTCTTTTGTGGCTGACTGAAAATGAACCACAAGGGGGAGACAGATTAAAGACTACTGGATAGCATTAGTTTTCTTCCATGAGGGAAGGAATGATCCCACTTGCAAGTGTTATTCATGCCAGGGCAATTGGAAGGGTTACAAATCTTCAAGGAAGTCAGTCTTTTGCCATTAAGGCAATTTAGCTGAACCAGAGTAATGAATTACACTGAAGTTGGGTTATCCAACTATTATACCCATGCCTTAATTTTTTTTCTTTTGTGACTGACTGAAAATGAAACACAAGGGGGAGATAGATCAAAGACTACTACTGGATAGCAGCAGTTTTCTTCCATGAGGGAAGGAATGATCCCACTTGCAAGTGTTATTCATGCCAGGACAATTGGAAGGGTTACAAATCTTCAAGGAAGTCAGTCTTCTGTCGTTAAGGGGATTTACCTGAACCTGAGTAATGAATTACACTAAAGTCGGGTTATCCAACTATTATACCCACGCCTTAATTCTTTCTTTTGTGACTGACTGAAAATGAACCACAAGGGGGAGACAGATTAAAGACTACTGGATAGCAGCAATTTTCTTCCACGAGGGAAGAAATGATCCCACTTGCAAGTGTTATTCATACCAGGACAATTGGAAGATTACAAATCTCCAATAAAGTCAATCTTCCGCCATTAAGGGGATTTACCTAAAGCTGAGTAATGAATTACACTTAAGTCGGGCCCACACCCCTGTATAGGCCCTAAAAACCTAATTAATTACACTGAAGTCGGGCCCACATCCCTGTATAGGCCCTAGAAACCCTCAATGCAACAAGGTGAAGTTGTCCCAACTATGTTGGGCACGATTCACCCACACTTGTAGGAGTATTGTGACAAAATAGGTTATTGGGCTATGGGCCCAAGCCCGTGCACCTCAGACCACCTCCAATAGTTGGTATAACCTTCCAATGAATGGATAATGTGTTAGATCACTCAAAGGTGGGCACACTAATGCCAATTGGGGAATTAACCAATAATGAGAGAAAACCCATTTACTTCCTTAACAAGCCTCAATAACTTAAGTTACCATATAAAGAGTTATAAGCAAAACCCATTTGTTTCCCAAACATGCCTCAGTAAACTTTAGTTGTCATATAACGAGCTATTTGAAAACCCCATTATTTTCCTAAACAAGCTTTAGTGAACTTAAGTTTCTATAAATAGAGCCATTAACTCATTCATTTCCTTTCCTACCAAGTTAAAGATAAGAGGAGAAGAGAAGGGAGAAAGAAGAAAGGAGAAAGGAGAAGAAGGAGGAGGAGGAGGAGGAGGAGGGAAGTAAGGGAGAAGAAGGAGGTTGGAGCAAGAGAGGGACCACCTCCACTCACCCCAAATTAAGGTGTGTTAGAACTCTCTCCCTACCTCTTTTACATGCTTGCTCTCTCTGTCTTATCCCATTTCTTCACCCAAGCTAAAATTAGGAACCCTAACCGAAATCCCCTTTGCCCACCGACTTGATTTACAAATTAAGTTGGGGATTTTGTGTAGGAGACCTAATCTAGCTAATTGAACCACTACTATTGAGAATGGAGACCTCTCATATGATAAGCCCCAATTTAGGCAACCCAAAACCCTAGAATTTGGGCAATTGACCAAATCCCCTATAATAACCCATCCTAACCTAACCCTATGTTGGGGGAAAGATATTGTACACCTAAAAATAGGGAATTGTGGTGATCATAAATGAAATTGGAGACCAATGCATAAAACACCAACCGAATTTTTTTCAAAATTGGGAATTTAATCAAATCCTCTATAATCTACCACCCTAACTCAACTATAGTTTGGGGAATTGGTGAAGGCTAGACTAAGGGATTGGGGTGACCATATTTGGGTATAGGGACCCAATGCATGAAAACCCCAATTTAAATTCCCAAAATTTAGTAACCTAAATCCTAAATTAGGGAAATTGGACAAACCATTAGGATCTAAACCTCATAGGTGACTAATCACATCAATCTTAAGCTAATTAGTTTGTGCATGTGTTTCGTGCATGAATTCTAACCCTAGAACACTAACCCTAACATATCTCCTACCTAAAACTGGTAAACCATGAGGTGGGGGTATAATCAACACTATAAGAAGAGAATTAGGAGTATGTATATCTTGACCTGAAAAATCTTTATGTTTCCTATGAATAGAGCCTTCAAGAAGTGAGCCAACTCGGCTCGAGATCGTTGGCAACGCACAACAAATAAGAACACATGGTGAATTGGTGTTGTGAACTATTTTACGAAGTGTTTATAACATGTTATCTATGTGTGTGCTCATTAGATTTGCATTGTAAACTTGTTATTATTTAAGTATTAAATTATGGATATTGGTGTTGATATTGATGTTGGTGTTGGTGTTGACGAATGAGATGCAGGATAGCCGAAGGTTGGGTTCTGGCACTGTATGCCCATAGTGTGTGTGTGTGTGTGTGTGTGAGTGTGTGTGTGTTGGTGTTGATAGATGGGATGCAGGGTAGCCGAAGGTTGGGTTTCGTCACTGCATGCCCACAGTGTGTGTGAGTATGATTGCGAGGAGATATGTTTTCATGTTAGATTGCATCGGGTTTGGACAATAACCCAGATGCTACAACCTCTTGCCAATAAGGTGAAAATATTGGCTAATCCCATCGTTCAATGGACCAAGGTTGGGAGAATTTCCGATGTCGAGGTAGAGGGTACGGCGTTATGACAAACCCCTCATCAAAGGTTGGATACCGATGTTGTGGTATGCTTCACCGAAGGTTGGATACCAGTATTGTGGTATATATGGGGGATTATTAATAGGGGCTTACCAGGTACCAAAATAGCCATATAGAGACCGGTATGCTCCTGACTCGCAACTAGCTCATATCCTCGGAGGCTGATAACGTACATTTGTGATTGGGGATATCACCTATGCTACAGTAGCTCTAAAACTCAACATCGAATTATAATCAATTGACTAGGCTCGTGTGATAACAAACCAGATCATGACATTGCATTCATCTAATTTGCATTTATATTGTTGTTGTTGAGCATTGACATTATTATTGCATTTCATATATGGTTGTATTTGCTTATGTGTCCACCCCTCACTGGGCTTCGTGGAAGCTCACCCCATTTGTTCCTATGCTTTTAGATGGTGAGGTGCCCACTCTATATGGAGATGAACTATGGGTCGAGGAGCTAGTAGCACACGAGGATGGTTGTATGTGTGATGATTGTGACTTTGGGGCACCTTGAAGATGATAGTAGTCATCTTTCTCTTTTTTATACTTTTAGTGTACATACCTGATGTAACCCTAGAGGTATTGTTATAATTATGTTCTGATAGGGGTAAACGTTCTTTTGTGTAAACATGGTAGATATCAAGTTGCTGGTTGGGGTTATAGAATGTTGATTTGGGTTATTTTATAGACAGTGGGGTCCTACCTGTAAGTGGGCTCATTCATATCCTTATAACCACAATATTGACCCAGGTAGGGAAGAGGGATTGTACTTGGAATCACAATGTCCAAGATATACAGTAGGAGACCCATCATACCCTACCTTAGCATGGGACCCACCACTATAATTCCACTGTTGGGTGGTCCTTTCAGTAAAAGGACAAGAATGGACTATGTGGATAAGACTCAGTCAAGACTTGGAATTGGGGTTTGTAATTATAAATAGAAAAGTCAAGGCAGGATTTTTATTAATTAAATATTTAAATCCAATGTGTAATTAGGGACCAAATCTACCGGTGAGGATGTAAATCTGATTTTGGGATTTATCACATCAGCAATTTGGGTTTTGAGGTGAGTGGGTGATTGTTTTATTTTACGGAGTGTTTTATATACTTTTATGTTTTTGCATGCTTATATGAAATTAGAAATCCTATTTTGGATTTATTTTATATATATATATACTAGTAAACTTGCACATGCAAATGCACGTTTGGTCAAATATTTAGATATAAAATTAAAATTTTTTAGAGTTGTTACATTCAAGTGTTAGTTTTATTAATTAAAAACATATATTGCTTCTGAAGGATTAAAGCTAAGGCAGTAATAATACCAACCTTGCTTGTAGGAGCAGAAGGTGAAAGCAGAGGCAACAAAGAGAGATGGAGAAGGTGGTGTGGGTGTTGGTGGGGATCCAACAAAGAAATTGAGAGGATACTTGTGCAGCAGCCTCATTGAGTGACAGAAAAACATGAAATCACATTGCATTTCCCAACAATCTCAATGGGTAGAGTAAGATTGAGAGAGGGAATTTGAGATTGTAATATTTGAATAACTATTAATTAATAAAGGAGAATCTAGATGGAAGTTTTGTCTATAGGATTCTGTAATTCATGGTCTATTCTTTGGCAAGAACTTCCCGCAAGGTTGGAGCCTATAGCAGTTCGACAGAATAGTTGATCGGTTCTGAATTTCCATGTAGACACTAAAGTATATAGATTTTAATTGTTCTTTGATCTAAGACAGAGGGTCCTATACAAGTTGAGGACTAGATATGTTTTGCTGCCATAGAAGGAGTTGAAGAGGTTGATCTAGACTTCTCTCCAAGGAGGAACTTGAACTTAATAAGGTTCCTAATTTTCTCTTGGATTGTGATAAATGTACGTTCTTACATTAACTTTGTACATTTAGGCCCTTGCCTTCAGCTTTCAATGGTTTGTGCCTACATACTCACCTGCCTATATCTTAGACTGGTTGATGCCACTAAGATATAATCCAATATGTGTCTTAGACATGTTTGCTTCTAGAGAATGTAGTTAGGCTTTATAGTCCAGATTGTTACAATCCATTTTGGAATTGAATATTAATGTCCCCATTCTTCGTTCACTGCATTTCTACTCCAATTCTCAAGTCTAAAAGATGCAATGCTTGATTTCTCAACTTCAATGCCTAAAGGAATTGATAAGACTTTATACATGAAAAAAAATCTTTCAATTTATTTATGTACAATAAGAGAATGAGCTGATGCGCCTCTTTCCATCTAGCATTTGTGGGAAGATACCAACTAATCATTCAGGTACATAAAGTATATAAAATTAGTGTTTTTACTCTAAACTAAAAAAAAAAAAAACAAGAATCCAACTAATAATATTTTCATCAAGTTGAGCCAGAGGCATGCTCCAAAGTTGCTAGTATCTCTTCGCAAATCGAGATTCCCCTATAAACAGTACAAATTATCATATGATCTCCATATCTAATTGAATATTTTGGACTATCCCCAGCTTTCAAGATAGGAGTTGTCAACCAAATTTAGGTAAGCCCTTGCTTCCCATTTTGAAGTAATCAAAAAATAAAAATTAATTAATGAATAAGAAAACGAGAAAATTCTTGATTTCAAATTACATAATGGGAAGGTCTACTAGGGAAGTTTAGAGATTCATTTTGTTTTACCAGTATAAAAACTTATTGAATTGAAAACTTGACATAAACAAGCGTCAAATTTTTGTCAATTATGTAGAACCTTATCATATTTCTTCATGATCTTTGAGAATGCTAAGAGTTTCAAAAATTTTGATTAATGCAATTATTAAAAATGTCGATAACCTGCCACCAGAAATATATATTACCACTAACATAATAATTCTTTGTCCATTTCTCAATTCTTCAGGGGATCTCAGAATAAGAAAAAACCAAATCTTGTTACTCCTCTATCCAAATCTTCAAATACAAGAAACACGAAGTTCCTCCCTACATCCAGGAAAATACAAAAATTAGAGATGAAAATACGTAAATACTTGTAAATTGGAACTGTAAGAAAAAATAGTCACACTAACTACATCTAGTAACAAGGGCTTTCTTCAGAGTTAATCTATTTCCATGAATGGGAAGAACATGAGAGACTGAGACCACAATGTTCAATCCAACTAAAATTTCCACCGCAAATGAACCAGAAGCAATAAAATCTGTTTTCTAAGCGAATATCTTGATCCAGAAATGCTTCAACTATGAATCAATCTGAAAATGCAGGCTTCTGCACAGTAGAGAAAAAGCATGCAAGTACGCAATAATCAAAGAAGAAAATAAGAAAGCAGTTTCTTTGTGATTTTCAGTGCTTTTTTAAAAACACTGAAAGAAAGAAAGAAAATACGGAAGAAGAAGCATTAAAGCTCTGGTTCCACCATGAAGAACAAAACCAGATTCTGAAGAGGAACCCAAAAATACCAGGAAAAAAGGGAAAACAGTATTTATAGGAGAAGAGTAAGAGAGATTTTGAGGCTAAAAATCGGCGATTTTGTTGGAAACCTAATACTTAATAATTATAATTAAATATTACTCCCCTTTCTTCTCCACGTTTAGGGAGAGAGGGAGAAGGAGTTATAGAGAGTTTATTATTAATTTTGATCATCTTCCATTTTGAGCGGTGAGAAGATAAGTGAGTTTTTGTTTTTAAATAATTGTAGAGATTTAAATATGGAGAGAGAGAGAGAGAGAGAGATTTAAGGAGGAGTAATAGCAAGAATTACTTTCCCCTTTCATTATTAATTTTTTCATCTTCCATATTGAGAGGTTTTTCAGTCATTTAGAATTTTTTTAATTGTAGATATTTAATAATGGCGAGAGAGAGAGAGAGAGAGAGAGAGAGAGTTTTAAAGAGGAGTAATAATAAGAATTACTTCCCCCTTTCTCCCCCATAATAATAATTATAGAGAATTATAGTGAATTTATTATTATTATTATTATTATTATTATTATTATTATTATTATTATTATTATTATTAATTATGGAGAATTATAAAGAGTTTTACTTCCCTTTTCTCCTCCACGTTTAGGGAGAGAGAATTATATAATTATTATTTGTTTCATCTTCCATTTTGAGGGGTGAAAAGATGAGTGGGGTTTTTTATTTTTTTGGTATATCTCTCTCCATATTTACCTTTTTAATATCTCCATAATTGTTCTAGGAATTACTTACCTTTTCTCCTACACGTTGAGAGAGAGAGAGAGAGAGAGAGATAATTATTATTAGGAATTACTTACCAAAGACAGTGAGAGGATGAGTGGGGTTGTTTTTTTTTTTTTTTTTTTAGTATATCTCTCTCCATATTTACCTTTTTAATATATCCATAATTGTTTATTCCCTCTCCATTCTCCATAATTCTCTCTATTTCCTCTATACTCTCTCCCTTTCTCCTCCACGCTTAGAAAGAGAAAGAGAATTATAGTGAGTTTATTATTATTAATAATAATTATAGTGAATTTAATAATAATAATAATAATTATTATTATTATTATAGAGAATTATAGTGAATTATATAATTATTATTTGTTTCATCTTCCATTTTGAGGGGTTTTTTGTCAATTGGAGATTTTTTTCAGTGTTTTTTGGTCATTTGGAAATTTTTTTGGGTAGATGTCAATGGTTTTTTGGTCTTTTTGAAAAATTATACCAAAGAAGGGGGTAAGTACTTTTATATAGTAGTATGATATATTGCATATGTTGCATGATTTCACCGACTTTGATGTGATCGAGGTTTTGTGGATGTGTATTATGATAGTTGTGTGGTGATGATTGTAATATTAACGGTCTGAGTCAAGGTGTGGCCGAGGTTCTTTCTGGTACCGTGGGCTCAGAGGTCAGTGTTAAAGTTGTGGCCACAGATGTGTGATGGATGCTATGATTGATATGGATGCATGTGGATGCATATGGTTAGGATCCCATCTCAGTGGTATAACCCCTTGCCAATAAGGGGTTAGATATTGGCTAATACCACTCAATGGTAGGTGGTAAAGGATTATTATGCCTGGATACGATGTACTATATCCTTAGAGTGCACAGCATGGTATGAGATACAATACTCATAACTGTCAGACAACATGGGGGGCCCGATGATGGTGTGGGATTTTGAGACCATGTTTGTCAGGGGTTACTATTTATGGCTTAGCTGGGGGACTGAGGCTCTAATCGGGACTGACTGACTCCTGCTTACAACTAACTTGTATCTCTGAGGCCCAACGTACAGGGTAGAAGATACCACCTATGTTGCTTATAGCACTTATACCCATATATTGAGAACTAATAATTAGAATGGATATTATTTATAAAATGGATCATATGGTTGTGCACTTGTGGATACTATTGTGAGTATGTGTTGGGCATCATGATGTTGTGTATGCTTGCATGCTCTCCCCTCACTGTGCTTGTGAAGCTCAACCCTCGTTGATTACTCTTTTTAGATGGTGGAACTAGTGCTAAGGTAGGATTGGATTTTAGCGGTGGATGTGAGGCTGCGAGGCATCAGGATGTCGATGGAGTTCACTTCTATTATGTCAGATATTCCTTTTTTATGTATATATTTATGAGATGTGTAGTAAGTAAAATTGTAATCTATGGTTGTTTTCAGATATAGAAATTATACAATGTAATTATCATTTTAGTACATCACCAGTGGTAAATGTATGATTTTATTAGTGTACTCTAATTTTTGTTGTGATCTTGGTGGCATTTGTGAAATTCAGGTACTGCATCTGCGATCTTGGAGGGTTAGGCTGACTGGATGTGGGTGTCTAGTGCCGCATACCTTGGCCAAATTAAGGCAGGGCATGACAAAATGATATCAAAGCGTGATGCTCTGTCGTAGTTCATAAATGCATGAGATGTTAGGATATACTCGTGATGATTAGGATTAAATTTAAAAAAATTCAAGATAATTGCATAACTTTTAGTACACACCATAGGAGACTAGCCTAGGTGCAAAAATCCGTTCAGTGACAATAATTCAAAGAGCATAAATCATAAATGTAGTTGAACAAATAAAAAGGTAACAAGAAAAGAACAATTGGAGTTATATAAGTATAACTACATGACAAGTAGGGTTGAGAATTAGGTTGATGTGTGTCGGTGCCATCTGCCAGAGGATTGAACAGATGACCTTTCTTTTCTCAAATGTGCTTCCAATTCTTTTATATCTATAAAGCATATTGTGTGGTCATATGATTTGTTTTGCAAATGTCGAAGCATACCTATCTCCAAGATGACCAACAACTGTGGAGGCACAATCGCACCCGGAGGGAAAATCATAACCCTTCGCATGAATCTGAACATAAGAGTGAAGATGAGATAACAAATAAGTCACCCGTGCCACATCCCATACCACTTGTGATAACAACTTAGGATGTGGTTCCTATGGTCAGTAAGGTGATGTAAGAAGTCCAACAACATAGGGGCATGATGACTGAGATAGTCAAAGCTATCTAAGCTAGAGAGACACATGTGGTACAACCCCCTGTTGTATAGTCTACACCAACTGCTCTGTGATACCCTACTTTTTAAAACCGGCCTAATTACACGGTTGACCCGGTTAAACCATACAGGACCTGAACCAGAGTGGGTTAAGGCGGGTTCCTTATGGACCATGATGGCAAGGGTGACTTTGAACACAGGTTGGCCAGACAAGTCCGAGTCAGTGCCAGAGGAGATGGGTGTACCCAAGCCGTGCACATGCACGTATCATAAGGCCATGTACTGATAATGCTGGTATGTAGCCGTATCCTAAAGCACATACGTAAAATATACGTTGTGCCGAGAGTCGAATTTCATCAAAATCCCACTTGTTGGCCAATTTTCGACCCTCAGGTGGGCGGTCACAGGAGGGCGCATCCGGCCACCTGAGTGACCCACCCATGTGGTTAATAGATATTTTAGAAAGGTATAAATAACATTTATTGTGTTTTTCATTTTCTCATTATTACACTAAAGAGTTGGTGAGAAGAGTAAAGAGGAGAGAGAAAAGAAGGGAGAAGAGAGAACGAAGAAGAAGAAAGAGGAAGAAGAAATGGATTTAAGCGGCGCCAAGGTTTGATCTTCCCATTCCGACGCCGGAAGAGTGATCCCCAACACGAGATCTATGATTGGAGGTGAGCAAAGGCTATGTTTCTTAAACTTTCACCAAACCCAAGTAAAACCCTTGATTTGGGTAGAGTTCTTTGAGGTATTGTAAATCCCCCTTGAGATGGTGAATCAAAGGTTTAATAGATGGTCTATGTGTTGATTTTGAAGGATTTGAAGAAGTGTTTATAAGATTGGAGAAGCATTGGTGATTTCTTGAGCTAAGAAGTGATTTTTGGGGTTTTGATAGAGTTCTTGAGCAAAGAAGGTAAGATGGCTTCTCAATCCTTAAATCTAACTTAGATCTAGGTTAGAATCATCTTATAAGACCTTGAATGTGTGAAAAATGTGATTGGAAAAGCTCCATTTGATTCCCCAAAGGTTGGGGAAAGTTTCAAGGAAAAAGGTATTTTTTTGCCCTCTCAGGTGGGCTGAGACCGGTGGGCAGAACGGCCCGCCTGAGGCCACCCGCCTGAGAGGGTAGGCCCTCGGTCCCCACCAGTGGGCAGACCGATGGGCCGACCTGCCCACCTGAGAGGACCGGTAGGCCGAGACTGACGGGCCGACCTGCCCACCTGAGAAGACCGGTGGGCCGTGACAGGTGGGCTGTCCGACCCACCCGAGAGGCCCCCAAAGTGATTTTTGTGTCCGAATGGATCCAAAACGGACGTGCAACCTTCTTTTATGATTCTAAAAATGATTTAAGCATCAAATATTGTTAGTTTTGACCCCAAGGGGGTGAAATGCTAACCCCCTTCACTTATGATAAGTTCACAAAAATTTACGTTTCTTGTGCTGGATCTCACTTGTACCTGGCGTGAGTCTTTGTACACAACAGGTAAGTGGGGAGAGGACGTTTGACTTTATTTTAAGGCTTGTTTGGTATCATTCAATTGTATCTAGACTAGCCATGTCATCATGCAAATTATGTTTAACTTAGTCATCCTCATATGATTATGACATATGTGTTGTGTTTTACTTTCTCAATGCTAAATGATTGATGTGCTTATGTGATGGATGATGGGATCACTGTGCATGATGCATTATTAGACTAGATGTCGTAGTCGGCTTGGAAACGAGTGCATCGGTGGCCCGTGGAATGGGACGCGATGGCACTATGTAATCGTACTATGACATATAGGAGCATGCGGTTTAGGGTTATCATCTTCCCGTGCTACGACCCTTCCCAACAGGGGTTGAGGTGTTGGGTTATCACTTGGGGGGAAGCAGTGGTCGTGGGTGTCGGGTCACTGTAGCGGTTAGACATACGCCTGGCTAGTTATTAGGACAGTCGGCAACCTCAGTGGTATATTCAAGAGGGTCAATCGTACTGCTTTTAAATTGCTGGAGTCAGCACCTTTACTTTCTGTCATTTACTTTTATGTTGAGAGCCGGTAGTCGGCATGCTTTACTTTTTCGAGTACTCACGATGGGCCTTCTCCGACAGCCCTATGGGCGTATCGTGGGATGGAGTTCGCGGCTCGTACCCAGAGAATACTCGCACTGTGGTTGTAGTAGCACTAAACCAAAGACTTAGTAATGTTTAGGTGGATGAGGTTTTAAATGAATTGCATAGCATGTAGTGCTTATGGATGTGATTGTTGTGTGGATTGTTGTGTGGTCTATCTTTACACTTACTGAGCTAGTGAGCTCATCCCACGTGCACACCTCTTTTAGATGATTTTGCAGATCACCAGCCTGAAGATCAAGGGTCAGGCCACACAGTTGAGCTTCCTGATGAGGATTGGTGGGTCCCCGAGGAGTATGAGCACAGTACGGATTGCACGTGCGAGGGTTGTACTGTGGGACCCCAATATTGACGCCGTACAGGTTTTACTTTTTTATTCTTTTGATGACCCCTTTTTGTGTACTTGATATGTGAATTATTATTCTTTTTGTGTAAATATCATGCCTACGGGCCCACATGTATTTATCTATGTACTACAATTTGGGTATCAAGTATATTGGGGGTATTTACAGGTAAATTAAGTCTTCCGCTGAACTTTTGAACGATTATCTTAGTTGTATGTATGCTGTGGTTGGGTACTATATCAGATGATTCTGGCAGGTTTGGGTTAACCGGAGTTAACCCGATCACCTGTCTGGTTCTGTGAGAACGGGGTGTGACAACGGTGGTATCAGAGCGTGATGCTCTATCCACTCACAGCATACCATTTAGACCCCATAGAATCTATAATAGGAAATGGGATTGGGTAAATGTAAAAACTTTAAAGAGTTAAAAGCCAAAAAAAAAAAAAAAATGGTTGCATTTAATTATTGCATTTCATGGCATGCATGAGAGAAAGTTTGCTTGGAATAAATAAAACATTAGTTATTCGATTTCATAACCCATCGAGTACGGATTTAACGAAATTTCGACAGCATAACGACGCTAAAACAAGATTTCTCAAATTTTTCATACATAAGCACCTGATAGACAACACATATATACAAATAAGCCTAATCGATAAAGACTAACTAACGTTGTTACAACTAAATTACAATGAGTTATCAAGTATACAAAGCTAACCATAAGTCACCAACAACATCATAACACCATACTGGCAAGTCCAATTATAGAGAAAAGTACAAACAAAAATATATAAACAACATAGAGACAAGTAAAAAGCTGATTTAGATAGGTGAGCTAAGTCCTCAGAGACCCTCGTCATCGTCTAGCTCGACTACTCCATCCCTCCTAGGCCTCGATCTAACATTGAGCTAACGGTCGTAGTAATCAAACCTTGAGTTCACTAATTGTACATCCCTCCGGAGTCGGGAAAAATCCGTTGAAATAGCGTTGGCCGTAGTGTTCAGATCCTCGTCCAATCTTAGGAAGGAACACTCTAATGTAGCCTGCCTTTCTAAGATATTTTCCTCTCTAGTAGCACTCTCATCTAGTCTTCTCAGAAGGTGATCTTGCCCATCTTTCAAGGCCCTCATAGTAGTCATCATACTCTCAAAATCAAATGCACCACTCTCAGGTGGTGGGGCTCTATGTTGTGGGCTTGCAGCCCTCGCAAAGTCAGGATCAACATCTCTTGAATCAAGAGGCTCCTCCTCAAGGATATCCTCGTCCAGAAAGTCCTCCTCCTCGAATTGAGGAACATAATCCTCATCCTCCTCACTAATTTCCTCCTCCTCCATAGGGACATCCTCCCTGTGGGCATTCCCCCTGTCCCTGCCTCTTTGATCTCCTGCTCTCTGAGGTACATCCATAAGAGCTTGGAGACCCATCCTTTGTAGGTTTCCCCTGTCAAATTTGTCCACTAGGGTCTTTCCCTCCTCACCACTCAAATCCACCCCAAAGAACTCAAAGATCCTGGTGAGGATCCTACCATATGGGAAACCTCCATCCTCAGGGTGTGTGGTATGATGCTCCATAGTCTTAAGTATAATGTAGGGCAAGCATAAGTGCTCGGAACCTCCCTCCAAGGCCTTATAGATGCAAAAGGCTATGTAGGCCGCCATGAAGCCTACTTGGTTCCGGTGACCTCCTCTAGGGAGTAAATTAAACTGAACCAAGCGAGCAAATACACGAACCTCCGGGTAAAATGTCATCTCGGAATCCGGACGCTCCTTGCTACCACAAATGGTCTCGTAAATATGGTCCTGCGTCTCCGAACTTAAGGATGGGCCCACGGGCTTACTCCTTGGGGGACTGTAGAATTGATGCCCAACTAATGAAATATCTAAAATACTAGCAAGGGTGTCCACAGTCAAGCGAATGTTCACCCCCTTCACCATGCTGGTGATTGAGTACTCCCCATACTGGTAAGAGCTCCAAATTATAGTAGAATAATCTTCGAACCAGTTGTTCATAGCATGGACGATCGATGTTAAGGATGGACTACCAACCCAGTGCAATAAATCTCTCTTGAAGTTGAATCTTGTTGAAATCACTTATTACCACGATCTTCTCCATCATTACAGTCCTCTTTAGAAAGGTCTACCAATTGGTTGCCGCCCCCAAACTTCGGAAGAGTCCCTCATCATAGTCTAAAGGATCTATAGGGGCTTGTCCTTGTCACCTTGTGCGAAGGGCTGGGGAACTAGTCCCTTCACTTTTCTACTTAGAAGTTATGGCCCTACGTCGATTGGAAGAGGATGCAGGTTCCTTGCCCTTGCGAGAAGACATCCTAGTAAGAAAAGAGAAGAAATAATGATAAGTAAGCAAAGGAAACAAATAGATGGGTGAGCAAGCACATGTAAATGCACCTAAATACATAATGTGGATAAAGATAGAAAGAGAAGTGGATAAACCATGGAGAAATGAAGAGGGAGGAAGCCCCCAAAATATGATATCCACTAGCACATTGCAAAATAGAAACGTAACAAAGGTGTATAAAGCACGGCAAGTGATAAATGATGGAAAACCCTAAATCTCAATGTGCAAGTTCAATCTAAGAAAATGAAAAGTCCCATAATAGTGTAAAGCTTGAAGCTTACATGTCTATGAATGAAATGCCTATCATTATACAATCAAGATTATGCAAAGAAATCTTCTATTATGACATTGAGGTGCAAGGAATGAAAGAGATTTAAGTTGTCCACAAGTATGAAATGATGTGAAGAGAATCATAGAAACCCATAAATTTTTTTTTTCAAGAAACCCAACACAAAAGAGATGGGTTTGCATGGAAAAGAGATGGATTTTCATGAGAAAGAGATGGGATTGAAAGCATATACAAGTTTCCATGATCTCTCCAACATTGTAAATGCAAATCAAGGATAAGAAATTTCATTTGAGTTGTTAGTTGGGGAGAAAAAGGTATTGATAGAAGAAAACCCCAAATTGGAGAAATTAGGGCATGGTTTGGGGATTTTCTCTCATAGATTGGGAAGCAAAGCCCAAAACTATGAATGAATCACAAAGAAAGTATTATATTCTCATGGAATGATTGATCTATGGAAGGAAACATGAAAAATATCAAGTTTTGGGAGTATAAATGGATTCAACCTCCAAAATACATGTTCTAAGAAGGGACATGGAGAAGAGACTTACTTGAGAGTGAAAGGAGTTTGGACCTTCCAAAATCTGCAGAATCATTAAGTGAAATCACAAGTGGACGCGCCAAGAATCTCCCAAAAATCGCCCCAAGTAGGCCAAGAGAAGGAATGAGAGAAAGAGGAGGAAACAGGGGCTTTTAAGCCCCTGTGCGTTTCCGCCTCGGGTCGGACCGACGGGCCGACCCGAGCTGCCCGCCGGTTGGGAGAAAAAAAAAAGGGGAGGACTTATATATGTATAGGATATTGATGAAAAAAAAAAGAGTCGAGTGGGACCATAATCCTACTTGTCGAAGCACTAGCACCATGTTTTCGGGATTTAGCTGTGGCTAGTTGCAAGACATCATACACTATAATACCCTGTGTGTTGGTATATGATTTATGTGCCAATGTAAACTCTAAGGTACTTAACCAATGTTTGTGTATGGTATGTTCCAGGTGCAAGGACACGATGGTACGTACTAGATCCAGTAACAATGCACGAGGTACCTCACGTGGTCCTCGTCCGGTCGGTCGACCACCAAATCCTAAAAGATCCCGCTCTGTGGGGCAAACCCCACTCCCACAACCTCAAGAAACCTTCTATCAGGGTGTGGCACAAAGGGACCCACCTGTGACTACACTTCCGGATCCTCCACCGGTCATCACTCCGGGTGATGTTGCAACCATAATCCAGCAGTCACAACAAGCCTTCTAGCAACAAATGCTCCAGCAGCAGAAGGCTTTTATGGCTGTTATATAGCAATAGTTAGACCTTCCTCAACCCGGTCAACATCCCCGGATAATTACTCCACAAGACCCACCTGTAGGGTCTGATATGGGGCCACAAGCTAGAGGTACACCTCCAATTCCGCCACTCAGCATTCCTCCGTATATGGTACCCCCTCCGTACCCTTACTATACGGCATATGCACTCAATTACCTGCCGACGAATAATACATCAAGGGTAGTGGAATCTTTCAAGAGGAACTTGCCACCTGTATTCTCTAAGGTGGGGAGTGATCCTCTAGAGCCGGACCAGTGGATCCAAGAGCTGGAAAAGATATTTGAGGTAATTGAGTGCACTAAGGCAAAAGCTTATTTGTGCGGGGCTGCAACTCAAGAATGAAGCCAACTCTTGGTGGCAAGCCTCTAAGCCTATATTGTTGGCCACACATCCGAACCCCACATGGGAGCAATTCAAGGAGTTATTTTTGGCCAACCATTACCCTTGTAGCTTCAGAGACCGTAAAGAGACGGAATTCATGGCCTTAACTCAAGGGAATAAGACTATCCTTGAGTATCAGCAGTAGTTTGAAAGCTTGTTCCATTTTTCCCCTAGGCACATGAGGTCAGCTGAAGAAAAGGCTACAAGATTTCTGAAGGGATTAAAGGCATCTATTGGGTCAGTGCTCGAGGTCTTAGATTTGACAAATTATGGCTAGATTGTGCAAAAGGCTAAAACCATGGAAGATAAGCAGAAGGGAGAACAATCCCTCACACTTGGATTGTGGAAGAGGACTAATCCATTTCCGGACATAGGAAATTCATCCAAGGTATACCGTGGGTCGTATAGTTTTGGGCCCACATATAGACAGCCCTATAGGCCATCTGACTACCTTCCTCGACCAGCTGGTGGTTCGGGCTCTACATCTTTTCGCTTAAACACTAGTACGGCGCCTACAGCCACAATGCCACCCCGTCCCCCATCCGCATCAGGTCAGGTACAAAGGGGCCCTGCCCCAATCTCAGCGTCACAGATCCATTGCTTTAATTGCCACTCCTATGGGCATTATGCTAAAGACTATCGGGTCAAACCAACCTTAGCATCCAATCAGCCCTCAGTATACATACCTCCCTTAACTCGGGGGAATCAACCGCAAGGAAGAATGTATGCCTTATCAGCTGAGGAAGCTGAGGCCAGTACGAAAGTGGTAGCAGGTACATTTTAATTTAAGATTTTCCTTATGCTAAATGTTGATGATCTGCTATACTTATATGCATTATTGTACCAGGTGTTCCACCTATATCAGGTATACCAGCCTATGTCTTATTTGATTCAGGAGCTACACACTCATTCATATCTAAGAGAGTTTCTGAGAAACTTGGTATGTCACCCAGGACACTAGATCATGGGATGATTGTTAGTATGCCTACCAGAAAAGTTACACAGTTGAAGGAGGTGTATGAGCCGTGCCTAGTGGAAATCAGTGAGAAGAAATTGGATGCACAACTCATTAAATTCAACATGCAGAATTTTGACGTTATACTGGGCATGGATTGGTTGTCGGCCCATCGAGCTAATGTGATGTGTGCTGAAAAATTAATTAGGGTGACAGATGATGAAGGGAAAGAATTGGTATACCGAGCAGATAAAATGAAACGGGCTAGAAAGGTCCTCGTCTCCGCTCTTCAAGCGGTAAAGTTGTTGGAAAGTGGATGTCAGGATTACTTAGCATCGGTACTTGATGTTGATGCAAAGGTTACACCTCTAGAAGAGGTAAAGGTGGTTAAAGAATTTTCCGACGTCTTTCCAGATGATCTGATGCATCTACCGCCTGATAGAGAGTTAGAATTTGCCATAGACTTGATTCCTGGAGCAGCTCCAGTGTCTAAAGCTCCATACAAGATGGCACCAGCCGAATTGAAGGAGTTACAGATGCAGTTGCAGGAATTATTGGAGAAGGAGTTTATTCGCCCAAGTGTTTCGCCTTGGGGTGCCCCAGTTTTGTTTGCCAAAAAGAAGGATGGCAGCTTGCGTATGTGCATCGATTACCGGGAATTGAATAAGCTAACCATTAAGAACCGGTATCCATTGCCACGCATTGATGATTTGTTTGACCAACTACAAGGTGCAAAGGTATTTTCAAAGATATACCTTAGATCAGACTATTATCAGCTCAAGATAAAGAGCGGCACAACGTTCAGGACTCGGTGTGGTCACTATGAGTTCCTAGGGTTATCTTTTGGGTTAACCAATGCACAGGCAACATTCATGGATTTAATGAATCGAGTATTTCACGATGTCCTTGATAAATGGGTGATTATTTTTATTGATGACATCTTGATCTACTCTAAGACAGAAGAGGAGCACACTCAACACTTGAGGATGGTGTTACAGAGGCTGAGAGAACAACAATTGTTTTCCAAATACAGTAAATGTGAATTTTGGCTTGAGCAAGTTGGATTCCTAGGACACGTAGTGTCTGAGGCTAGAATCGAGGTGGATCCTGATAAGGTGAAAGCAGTAGTAGAATGGGAAAGCCCTAAGAATGTTACTGAAATTAAAAGTTTCTTAGGTTTGGCTGGATACTACCGGCGCTTCATTGAGAATTTTGCTCGGATCTCAACACCAACGACTAAGTTAACCAAAAAGGGTGTGAAATTTGAATGGGTAGAGGAATGTGAGAAGAGTTTTTAGGAATTGAAGAAAAGGTTGGTGTCGGCCCCTGTGTTGACCATCCCTGAAGGCACAGGTGGAATGACAGTCTACACCGACGCTTCTAAGGTTAGGTTGGGTTGGGTTGTGTTCTCATGCAACGCAATAAGGTGATAGCGTATACATCCCAACAACTAAAGGAATATTAGAAGAACTACCCCAATCATGACTTGGAACTAGCCGCAGTCATTTTTGCAGTAAAGATTTGGCAACATTATTTGTATGGGGAGAAGTGCGAGATATACAATGATCACAAGAGCCTTAAGTACTTTTTCACCCAAAGAGATTTGAACATGAGGCAGAGGAGATGGCTCGAGCTCATGAAGGACTATGACTGTGACATTCAGTATCATCCTGGCAATGCTAATGTAGTGGCAGATGCGTTGAGTCGGAAGGCACAGACTGTGTCACTCTCATACTTAGCAGTCAGTCCACCACTCGTACAAGAGGCGACGCTAATGGATGAAACCCTCTTATATGAAGGAGCAACCTTAGAGCTTGAACATCAACTAGAAAACCTTAAATGGTTGACTATATCTCTGGCAGCTCTACAGGTGCATCCGTCTATTAGGTAAGAAGTGATAATGAAACAACCTTTGGATCCTGAATTGCAGCGGATCAGAGTTAAGATTCAAAATCAAACAATGAACGACCCTGATTTTGTTTTAGCCAGCGACGGGGCATTATTGTTTCGAGGTAGGTTGTGTGTACCCGATAATTTGGAGATACAAGACAAGATAGTGTGGGAAGCACATAGCTCCGAGTACTCACTCACCCTGGAAGTACAAAGATGTATAAAGACCTTAAACAAAATTACTGGTGGCCAAGCATGAGAATCACAATAGCCCTATATGTGGCAACTTGTCTTACATGTCAAAAAGTAAAAGTTGAGAGGCATCGACCTTATGGTACTCTTCAGCCACTCCCAGTACCAGACTAAAAGTGGGATAGGATTACAATGGACTTTGTCACCGGACTACCATGCACACCTAAGGGGATGGATGCGATATGGGTGATAGTTGATCGGCTTACTAAGACTGCTCATTTCATTCCCATCAAGACCAAGTTCTCTATGGCCAAGTTAGCACAACTTTATATGGATAACATAGTGCGTTTGCATGGAGTGCCAGTGAGCATTGTGTTAGATAGGGACCCAAGGTTCACTTTCAAATTTTAGAAAAGCTTCCAGCATACTTTGGGATCACAATTCAATTTGAGTACTGCTTTCCACCCGCAGACTGATGGTCAGTCGGAGCAAACCATACAGATTTTAGAGGACATGTTCAGGGCATATGCAATGGAAATGTGTGGTAGTTGGGAAGAATATATACCCCTTATGGAGTTTGCCTATAACAACAGTTACCAAGCTACAATTGGGATGGCTCCATATGAGGCATTATATGGTAGGAAGTGTAGAACTCCTCTGTATTAGAATGAGGTAGGAAAATGCCGAATGTTAGGACCTGAAATGATGCAGATGACTTGTGACAAGGTCGATGTTATTCAAGAAAGGATTAAGGCAGCTCAGTCACATCAAAAGAGTTATGTAGACAACAGCAGGAGAAAAGGCGTTTCTCAAGATTTCTCCTACTAAAGGGTTGCAAAGATTCTATAGAAAGGGTAAGTTGAGCCCGAGATACATTGGCCCATTTGAGATTTTAACCTGGGTTGGCTCGGTAGCCTACATGCTTGCTCTGCCACCTTCACTCGGGAATCTTCATAATGTATTCCATGTATCCATGCTGAAGCGAAACGTTCATGATCCATCGCATGTATTACCCGTGGAACCAAAATATCTAGAAGCTGATATGACCTATACAGAGCAGCCAGCTGAAATCTTGGACCGAAAAGTAAAAACCCTTCGCAACTGCTCCATTTCCTTCGTGAAGGTACGATCGGCAAATCATTCGCTTGAAGAAGCATCTTAGGAGAAAGAGGATGAAATCCAAGCCAAGTATCCTCATCTGTTCGAACAACCAGGTACGCCAATTTCGAGGATGAAATTTTCAAAAAGGGGGGTAAATGTGATACCCTACTTTTTAAAACCGGTCTAATTACACGGTTGACCTGGTTTAACCATGCAGGACCCGAACCAGAGTGGGTTAAGGCGGGTTCCTTATGGACCATGATGGCAAGGGTGACTTTGAACATAGGTTGGCTAGACAAGTCCTAGTCAGTGTCAGAGGAGACGGGTGTACCCAAGCCGTGCACATGCACGTATCATAAGGCCATGTACGGGTAATGCTAGTATGTAGTCGTATCCTAAAGCGCATACGTAAAATATACCTTGTGCCAAGAGTGAGATACATGCCGAGAGTCGAATTTCATCAAAATCCCATTTGTTGGCCAATTTTCGGCCCTCATGTGGGCGGTCACAGGAGGGCGCATCTGCCCACCTGAGTGACCCATCCATGCGGTTAATAGATATTTTAAAAAGGTATAAATAACATTTATTGTGTTTTTTATTTTCTCATTATTACACTAAAGAGTTGGTGAGAAGAGTAAAGAGGAGAGAGAAAAGAAGGGAGAAGAGAGAATGAAGAAGAAGAAAGGGGAAGGAAGAGGAAGAAGAAATGGATTTAAGCGGCGCCAAAGTTTGATCTTCCCATTCCGACGCCGGAAGAGTGATCCCCAACACGAGATCTACGATTGGAGGTGAGCAAAGGCTATGTTTGTTAAACTTTCACCAAACCCAAGTAAAACCCTTGATTTGGGTAGAGTTCTTTGAGGTCTTGTAAATCCCCCTTGAGATGGTGAATCAAAGGTTTAATAGATGGTCTATGTGTTGATTTTGAAGGATTTGAATAAATGTTTACAAGATTAGATAAGCATTGGTGATTTCTTGAGCTAAGAAGTGATTTTTGGGGTTTTGATAGAGTTCTTGAGCAAAGAAGGTAAGATGGCTTCTCAATCCTTAAATTTAACTTAGATCTAAGTTAGAATAATCTTATAAGACCTTGAATATGTGGAAAATATGATTGGAAAAGCCCCATTTGATTCCCCAAAGGTTGGGGAAAGTTTCAAGAAAAAGGCATTTTTTCGCCCTCTCAGGTGGGCTGATACCGGTGGGCCGAACGGCCCGCCTGAGGGCACCCGCCTGAGAGGACAGGCCCTCGGTCCCCACCAGTGGGCCAACCGGTGGGCTGACCTCTCCGCCTAAGAGGATCGGCCCTCGGTCCCCATCGATGGGCCATGACAGGTGGGATGTCCGACGCACCCGAGAGGCCCCCAACGTGATTTTTGTGTCCAAATGGACCCAAAACGGACGTCAAACCTTCTTTTATGATTCTAAAAATGATTTAACCATCAAATTATATTAGTTTTGACCCCAAGGGGGTGAAATGATAACCCCCTTCACTTATGATAGGTTCACAAAAATTTACGTTTCTTGCGCCGGATCTCACTTGTACCGGGTGTGAGTTTTTGTACACAACAGGTAAGTGGGGAGAGGATGTTTGACTTTATTTTAAGTCTTTTTTGGAATCATTCAACTGTATCTAGACTAGCCATGTCATCATGCAAATTATGTGTAGCTTTGTCATCCTCATATGATTATGACATGTGTGTTGTGTTTTACTTTCTCAATGCTAAATGATTGATGTGCTTATGTGATGGATGATGGGATCACTGTGCATGATGCATTATTAGACAAGATGCCATAGTCAGCTTGGAAATGAGTGCATCAGTGGCCCGTGGAATGGGACGTGGTGGCACTACGCAATCGTACTATGACATATAGGAGCATGTGGTTTAGGGTTATCATCTTCCCGTGCAATGACCCTTCCCAACAGGGGTTGAGATGTTGGGTTATCACTTGGGGGGAAGCAGTGGTCGCGGGTGTCGGGTCATTGTGGCTGTTAGACATACGCCCGGCTGGTCATTAGGACAGTCGGCAACCTCAGTGTTATATTCAAGAGGGTCAATCGTACTGCTTTTAAATTGTTGGAGTCAGCACCTTTACTTTTTGTCATTTACTTTTATGTTGAGAGCCGGTAGTCGGCATGCTTTACTTTTTCAAGTACTCATGGTGGGCCTTCTTCGACAGACCTATGGGCGTATCGTGGGATGGAGTTTGCGGCTCGTACCCGGAGTATACGCGCACTGTGGTTGTAGTAGCACTAAACCAAAGACTTAGTAATGTTTAGGTGGATGAGGTTTAAAATGAATTGCATAGCATGTAGTGCATATAGATGTGATTGTTGTGTGGATTGTTGTGTGATCCTTCTTTTCACTTACTGAGCTAGTGAGCTCATCCCACGTGCGCACCTCTTTTAGATGATTTTACAGGTCACCAGCCTGAAGATTAAGGGTCGGGCCCCACAGTTGAGTTTCCCGATGAGGATTGGTGGGTCCCCGAGGAGTATAACCACGGTACGGATTGCACGTGCGAGGGTTGTGCTGCGGGACTACAGTATTGATGCCGTACAGGGTTTTACTTTTTTATTCTTTTGATGACCCCTTTTTGTGTACTTGATATGTGAATTGTTATTCTTCTTGTATAAATATCATACCTGCGGGCCCACATGTATTTATCTATATACTACAATTTGGGTATCAAGTATATTGGGGGTATTTACAGGTAAATTAAGTCTTCCGCTGAACTTTTGAACTATTATCTTAGTTGTGTGTATGCTGTGGTTGGGTACTGTATCCAATGATCCTGGCAGGTTTGGGTTAACCGGAGTTAACTCGGTCACCGGTCCGGTTCTGTGAGAACGTGTGTGATATGCTCCTACACCACTTTTAGCCCAAGGAGTTCCAGCCACTACTTAACCAACCAATGGTTAGTTATCTCAGCAAGTACTAGTGTCACAACCTGGGCAGCATACATCAGACACACAGCCAGTTGCACTAGTGTGGTTAGATAACTCCAAGTTAATGGATAGATTTTAGAAGTACCGGCCCCCTTATTTCAGTGGAGTGACCCACGACCTGGTGGCACTAGTAAAATGGATAGAAGGCGTCAAGAAAGCTTTTACAGTATTAGGCTGCATAGATGAACAAAAGATTTTATATGCTAGTTATTAACTGCAGGATGTGGCATATGCATGGTGGAAGGCCATAAGACCTATATTGTTGGCCACTCATCCCAACCCAACTTGGGATCAGTTTGTAGAAGTTTTCTATAGGAACTACTACCCTTAAAGTGTTAGAGACAGGAAGGGGGCAGAATTTATGGCTTGACATAAGGGCCAAAATCTGTCCTTGAGTACTGATGAGCACAATAATGTGTGAAATCTTAGGGATATAAGTGTACATTTTGCCCCACTTTGGATAGTACTACTATTATTTTTCTTGCTTTTTTTAGTTTCCAAGTTTACAAGAGAAAGTGCTTAAAGTGAATCAAGAACCAGTCCAAAGGTGGGACCCACTCATTGGTACCACATCCTCTCTCCTACAAAATCCTGAAGATTATTCTCTCTCCTTGCCACCTCACAAGATCTTGAAGATGCTATGCAGAGATTCCTTTCTGATTTAATCAAGATTGCAAGATATTGGTTAATATTGCAAGGAAGGAATAGAATTTGTTAATTTTGAAAACGGATTCTCTCTTTCCTCACACAATATCTCAGAGAATGAGGATTTTACCAAGATTTTATTTTATTTTATTTTCCTTCTTTTCTTAAAGAAGACTTGTAGAAGGAAGGAGGCAAGACAAAAGCCCTATAAAAGCCCCTTCCTCCCCCCTCCTAATTATTATTCCCCTTAGTTTATTTTCTAGTTTATACTTAGTTTTCTTCTCTCTCTCCCTCTCTCACTCTTTAGTTTTAGTTCTTCTCTATTTTTGCTTTAATCACTTTTGTAATAGTTTTTTTTTATGTCAATGAATGCAATCACTCTTTTATTCTTATTTAGCCTTTTATGTT
>NW_024868648.1:21321-35034 GCF_013358625.1 Macadamia integrifolia | reverse complement strand
GAAGGAAAGGCATGGGAATTCTTACTTGACTTAGCTGACAAAACCCGTGAGTGGGAATCAACCCAAGAGAGTGAAAGAACCATAGGAGGAAAAGGATATTTTGTGGATGGGATAGTAGCCAAGGAAGCCCATTTGGATAGCCTAATCAACAGAATTGAGGCTATTGTTCCTAGAGAGCCATCATCTGTCAATTTGGTTAAGATTTGTGCTTGGTGCCAATCCCCTGGACATCTCCTAGAAGAATGCCCCAACACCTCTGGGGGCACTTCTAATGATAGTGTTAATGTCTTATACAAGAATAATCCATATAGTAATACCTCCAATCCAGGATGGAGAAATCACCCAAATTTCTCTTAGAATCAGGGCAACCAAGCAGGGCCTTCCAATTTTCATAATCAAGGTCAACCTGGACTCCAAAGGCTTCCCTTTGCACAATAATATTTTTCTCAAAATACTTTCCCTAGGTTAAATATAGGACCTCAGGCTTGTTTTCCTAGGGCCACTCTCCTATCATCTTATCAGCAACCCCTGGGTTTATCAACACTGGAGAGGCAAGTAGAATAAGTGACTTGAAAAAAAATATGGCCCTCCAAATGACAAGCCATCAAAATCTTACGAGAGAACTCACTTAAGTTGTCTCAATAATGCGTGAGAGGGAGAAAGGAACTTTACCCAATCAACCAAAGCCTAACCCTAGGCATCATCAGCCTATTAGTTCACAAACATCAACTAATACACCACTGAATATAGTACAAGGTCAGACCCAACAAGGGCCCTCTAACCAATGTAATGTTGTTTATGCCCTTAGGAGTGGTAGAGAGTACTAACAGAGCATTCCTAAATCTTTCTCATCTATTACTCATGTTAACTCTCCTTCAATTGAGGACACAAGTGGGCCTCTTGTTTCAGGTTCGTCTGATGAACCTAAAGATTTTTCTAAAACTAAAGATGATTTGGTTGAGGAAACCAAAAATGATTCTTCTGAACAGGGGAAAATCCCTAACAGTCATTATGTTCATCCTGTCCCATTTCCTAATTGCTTGGTAAGCAAAAGGAAGACTACTACCATGGACAAAATTTTAGAAGTCTTTAAAACGTAGAAGTGAACATCCCCTTTTGGATGCCATATCCCAGATCCCCACCTATGCAAAAGTACTAAAAGATTTGTGTACTCACAAACGTATCACTAGTGTGCCCAAAAAAGAATTCTTGGCAGGTAACATTAGTTCCATAATTACTCAGCCTATAGCAGCCAAGTATAAGGATCCAGGGAGCTCTACCATATCTTGTGTTATAGGCGACACCTACATTGAGCATGCCTTACTTGACCTTGGCACAAGTGTGAATCTTTTACCTTACCATGCGTACAAGCAACTTGCATTGGAAGAATTGAAAGCCACTGGAACTACTCTTCAATTGGCAGATAGGTCTGTTAAAATTCCTAAAGGGATGGTTGAGGATGTCTTACTAAAGGTGGGGTAATTTATTTTCCCTGTTGATTTCATTGTGTTAGATACCAATCCATTTTCAACCAAGGATGAGATCCCAATAATTTTAGGAAGACCATTCCTGGCTACCAGTAATGCATTAATCAACTGCCGAAATGGTTTCCTAAGAATATCTTTTGGTAACCAAATTGTTGAGTTTAACATGTTTAGGATAGGCAAGCAATCACATATGGAAGAAGAGATTAATATGATTGAGGATTTTCTAGATTTTTCTGATGATTTAATTACCAACTTTGATATTAATTTTGATTCAGAATTCCAAGACTGTATGGATGAGTTGGATGATGATAGTGAAATTTTTTTTCTAAAGTCTTGAGTCTTCACACACCTGTGGAGCCCTTAGGACCCTTTTTCAATTCCATTCCCAAACCTTCCATAGTTGAGCCCCCTAAGCTAGATCTTAAGGAGTTGCCATCTAATTTGAGGTATGCTTTCCTAGGGTCTGACCGGACTCTTCCTGTAATAATTTCTTCAAATTTGACTTCTAGCCAGGAAGAGGAGTTACTTAAAGTGTTAAAAGATAATAAGGAAACCCTAGATTGGACCATAGTTGATATCGAAGGTATAAGCCCTTCTATTGTGCAACATCATATTCATCTTATGGGGGATTCCAAACCATCCACGGAACCCCAAAGAAGAGCTAACCCAGTGATGATGGAAGCTATTAAGAAAGAGATCCTAAAGAGCTTGGATCATGGAATAATTTATCTTATTTCTGACAGCCAATGGGTAAGCCCAGTTCACGTAGTGCCTAAGAAGTCTGGTGTGATTGTAGTTCCCAATGCCAATATTTCGGCTATAACCAGATCCCAATTGCTTTAGAGGACCAACATAAGACCACTTTTACATGCCCATATGGAACATTTGCTTACAGGCGTATGCCTTTTGGGCTTTGTAATGCCCCTGGTACGTTCCAACGATGCATGATGAGGGTATTTTTTGATATGGTCAAAAAATTCTTAGAAGTATTTATGGATGACTTTTCGATCCATGGGAATTCCTATTCTGAATGTCTTCATCATCTTTCTCTAGTTTTGAAAAAGTGCATATCTAAGAATTTGATTTTGAATTGGGAGAAATGCCATTTCATGGTTAAATCTGGTATTGTTTTAGGCCATGTAATATCCAAGGAGGGAATTACAATAAAAAGAGCCAAAGTGGATTTAATTGATAATTTACCACCTCCTCAATCTGTTAAGGACGACCGATCTTTTTTAGGGCATGCGGGCTTCTACAGAAGGTTTATTCAAAACTTTAGTCAGTTAGCCCGACCTCTCACTTCATTACTTGCCAAAGATCAAACTTTTGAGTTTTCTAAAGAGTGCCTAGAATCCTTCAAACAACTTAAGAAGGAGTTGACCAATGCACCCATTGTTCAACCACCTATTTGGACTGAACCTTTTGAACTGATGTGTGATGCTTTAGATTTTACCATAGGAGTGGTTTTGGGTCAAAGGATTAATAAGTTGCCCACTGTCATTTATTATACTAGTAGGACTTTAAATGATGCACAACTTAATTATACAACCACTGAAAAAGAATTTTTAGCGGTTGTGTTTGCATTAAAAAAGTTTCGGCATTACTTAGTTGGTTCACATGTGGTGGTGTATACTGATCATTCTGCTCTCAGATACTTAGTTCAGAAGAAGGATGCCAAATCCTGTCTCATTAGGTGGGTTTTACTTTTGCAAGAGTTTGATATAGAAATTAGGGATAAAAAATGAGTTGAAAACCTAGTTACAGACCATTTATCCCAGCTTCCCAATTCCTTGACTGTTGATTCTCCAGTCAACGACAACTTTCCAGATGAACAGTTATTTGTAGTGTCCAGTGAACCATGGTTTGCTGACATTGTCAACTTCTTAGTTTCAGGTGTGACTCCGGATCACTGGTCCACCCAAGATAAGTATAGATTTCATTCCCAAGTTAAGCACTTTTTTGGGATGATCATTATTTGTTTAAGATATGTCCGGATCAGATTATTCGACGATGTGTTCCTGATCATGAGCAACATTCTATTATCTCCTTTTGTTATGATCATGCATATGGTGGACACTTTGGACTTAAGAAAACTGTTGCAAAGGTTCTCCAATGCGGATTTTATTGGCCCACTCTTTTTAGAGATGCTTTTGATTTTTGCAAGGGTTGTCCCGCCTGCCAGTCTTTTGGCCGTATCAATAAGAGGAACATGATGCCCCTCAACCCTATTTTAGTAGTTGAGATCTTTGATGTTTGGGGCAACGATTTTATGGGACCATTCCCTAATTCCTTTGGGAATCTGTACATACTTTTGGCTGTTGATTATGTTTCTAAATGGATAGTGGCCATACCTTATAAATCTAATGACCACAAAGTGGTGGTCCAGTTTCTCGAAGAGAACATTTTTTCTCGCTTTGGTGCACCACGTGCAATAATTAGTGATAGGGGTACTCATTTTTATAATCACCCTTTTGAGGCCCTAATGAAAAAGTATGGGATCACCCATAAGTTATCTACCCCTTATCACCCCCAAACTAGTGGCCAAGTGGAAGTGTCTAATAGGCAGATCAAACAAATCTTGGAGAAAACTGTTAATCACAACCGTAAGGATTGGTCCCTTAGGCTCATTAATGCCTTGTGGGCCCATCGGACTGCATTCAAGACCGATCTTGGTCAGTCTCCCTATCGTTTGGTGTATGGCAAAGCTTGTCACTTACCAGTTGAGTTGGAGCATAAGGCCTTTTGGGCCATCAAGAAGCTCAACTTTGATTTGTCTGATGCGGAAATTCATCATAGGCTCCAACTATCTAAGTTGGAGGGACTTAGGAATGAAGCCTATGAAAGTTCTAGGATTTACAAGGAAAAAAAAAAGCTTTCCATCATAAACACATTCTGCGTAAATCTTTTACAATTAGTGATAAGGTCTTATTGTACAACTCTCGATTGCATCTTTTTCCTAGTAAGCTTAGATCCCGATAGAATGGCCCATTTATTGTCCATAATGAATATCCCCATAGGGCTGTGGAGATTTTGGATCCAGGAACAAGGGTAATTTCGAAGGTTAATGATCAGTGTTTGAAGCCATTCCTTGAGTTTCCTAATACTGGTAGTGAAGAGGTCATGGATCTCCATGAACCTCTTTACACTGATGACTAACTTTTAATCAGGTATGACCCCCTTGCATTGTCTTCATTTTTAATTCTTTCCATGCATTGAGGACATTGCATGACTTAAGTGTAGGGAGGGAAACCAGTTTCTTCTTTTTCCACTTTGTTTTATTTATTTTTCTTTTTATTTTTTTTTTAGCTTGCTAAAGGATGAAGTCCTACTTTGGCTTTTGGCTAATGATCATATCATTCGGTTGCTTGATGTATGAAAATAAAAGTTTTGACTAAGGTACCCATTTTGAATGTATAAAAACCTTGTTGAGAAGAAAGAAACAAGCCTGTGTCTTGAGATGGGACTTTCTTTTGAAAAATAAGAGACCCCTGTTTTATGGTGTTGGACCATATGTAAGTCTGTGGGTTCCTTGTACTTTTGATTTTGAGTTGAGACCTTCTTTTTAATTTGCAAGGGTTGACAAATGCACAATTTTAAATGAAATGTGAAATGTGGTATAAAGAAGAATAAGAGTTGATTCCCTTGTAACTAGACAGGGCATTGCGCCTCAGGAAGCGTGGTGTCTTGATCGAAATTCCTTGGGAGGAAACTTCTGAAGGAACTCTAGCATCACTGTCTTTATGGGCATATGCAAAAAGCGAAGCTACATAATAACTTGAGTGTCTGATGTTTGCTCCACCATGTCATTCAGGCCAAAAGTAGTGGAGTAGAATAGAGTTTAAGCGAAAAAAAAGGAGAAAAAAATGTGCAAATGTCATTAATGCTTAGTAATATGTTTTGGTAAAAAACACTCCAACGCCTTAGTCATTGGTTCCTTATTTCTTCACAAGTGGTTTTGCCTTAAGATAAGGATGTTTTGGAAGAGACGAGGTGAGTTCCAAATTAAGAAATATGGTAGTGCCTGGAATTGATCAAGGGTAATAAAAGTTCAAGGGTGGGGGTCCCTTGTAAGAAAAATTATCTTTGCTCTGGATCGGTATGAGCGTTACCTTTAGCCAAGCTTGGATTTATTTATTCTGAATTTTGGGTGTATATTCACTGCAAACACCCACGAAACACAATTCGTCCACTAGGGTAACTTAGGGGTTTAAAGGCTTGTTGTACATGCTAAGTGCAACCGTGATTCCTACGAAAGTGAGTTAGGTTTTTTTTTTCATTTCTTTATTTATTTATCTTGCTCGAGGACAAGCAAAAGTAAAGTATGGGAGAATTTGAAGAGCACAATAATGTGTGAAATCTTAGGGATATAAGTGTACATTTTGCCCCACTTTGGATAGTACTACTTTTATTTTTCTTGTTTTTTTTAATTTCCAAGTTCACAAAAGAAAATGGTTAAAGTGAATCAAGAACCAGTCCAAAGGTGGGACCCATTCATTGATACCACATCCTCTCTCATATAATATCCTGAAGATTATTCTCTCCTTGCCACCTCACAAGATCTTGAAGATGCTATGCAGAGATTCCTTTTTTATTTAATCAAGATTGCAAGATATTGGTTAATATTGCAAGGAATGAATAGAATTTGTTAATTTTGGAAACGGATTCTCTCTTTCCTCACACAATATCTCAGAGAATAAGGATTTTTACCAAGATTTTATTTTATTTTATTTTATTTTCTTTCTTTTCTTAAAGAAGACTTGTAGAAGGAAAGAAGCAAGACAAAAGCCCTATAAAAGCCCCTTCCTCCCCCCTCCTAATTATTATTCCCCTTAGTTTATTTTCTAGTTTATGCTTAGTTTTCTTCTCTCTCTCCCTCTCTCACTCTTTAGTTTTAGTTCTTCTCTATTTTTGCTTTAATTACTTTTGTAATAGTTTTTTTTATGTCAATTAATGCAATCACTCTTTTATTCTTATTCAGCCTTTTATGTTTATGATTTATGCAATTGAGTTGTAATTTTTTAAGTTATAGTTCTAGGCTTAGATCTAGGTGACAAGATCACAAGCCGTGGAGCATCTTTTTTTTCAAGTTCAGTTTTTTTTGTTTCAAGATTTGTTTTCTCTAGTACTAAAAATTTCAGATTTGGTTTATTCCAGATCTGGTTTTTAGTACTGGTAGTATCTCAAATCACCCAAGCTTTCAAGTTCAAGGGTTGAAGTTCAAGTAAGTAGGCTCCTTCAATAGTATTCTCTTCCCCCTCTCATTCCCTCTTCTAACTACCCTTTCTTTCTTAATTTAGGATTTTAATTCCAGTCGTTACATTATTGCTATCCCTTTCCCCAAAGGTTCATGACTAGTGTATGTGTTCGCTTTGCCCCTCCTAGCCATAGAACCATCAATCTATTGCTTTTATTTTAATTGTCTCCCTTTTCCTAAAGCCAAGTAGAGTAACCCTTGTAAGAGTGACTCTCTGGTCAAGTAGGGAAGCTCATATTATGATGCATCCCTCGGGCTAAGTAGAGAAACCTACTTGTGAGTCTCTCTCTAGTTTTCTTCCCTTTCTTTTACTTTATTTTTATTTCAGCATTTTTTTCCTTTATTTTTTTTTAATTGCGTGGGTTATTTATTTTCACCTATTTATTTATTTAATTTTAATTGCATGGCTTGCGTCTTTAAATTCTTAGATGACGAATGGTTAGGACGTTATTTTAGATACATATGTTTAGGACAGTAGTTAGAATTAGATCACAACCATTAATAGGTTCACTTTCGCATTATTAAAAGAATAAAAAAAAAGTGGCTGCTCCCTCTGAGTTCGACCCATAGCTACACTGATCCGTACGCTTGCGGTTACATTTAAAATCTCAAACAAGTACCAGCAACAGTTTGAAGCTCTGTATTATTTTGCACCAGATCATGTGAAGACTGACAGAGCCAAGTCTAGGAAGTTTGAAAAGGGTTTAATGTCGGGGATTGGTGCATTAATAGTGGCACACTAGTTATATACCTATGCAGAGGTGGATCAAGTTAAGTCTATAGAAGAGAAATAGAGAGATAATTATCATGCTCAGGCTAGGAGAGCAGACACATCATCTGGTGGTAGAGGTTTCACTAGAGCAGTTGAAGTACCCTACACTACTCTAGCTACACCACAAATTAGTAGACCAGAAGTTGGCCAAGCATTACAACAGCTTAGGCCAGCAGCACTAGAACCTCAGCAAGTGTGTCCACAGAAGAAGCAGTGTTTTGCATATAAACAACTTGGACATAAGGCTAGATCATGTCTACAAGCAAAGTAGTGTTATATCTGTGATAAATTGGGGCATATAGCTACATTGTGTCCACAGAAGAAGTTAGTAGACTTATATGTGGAACCCTCAACACCAACAACTATCCAACCGGTTCTGATGCAATAAGGTATCAGAATGCAAGAAGGGGCATTCGTAAAAGACAGTGGAAGAGGCCAAGGCTACATCTAAGGTAGCCACAGGTACATTGATGACATTGAAGAAATCCTCATACGCATTGTTGTACATGATCTATCTTAGCTATTTAATAACCTCATGTGCATTATTGGAACCGGATATCGTCTATTTATTGTATCTTCATTCCTTACTGTCAAGATGCATCAACGTTATAGAGTCTGACACACAAATTGATAGTCGGTATCATGGGGATACAAGTTACCATGTTCCATCCACATATTAGGACATGACTTCATAACTCAATTGAGAAAGTTAGATATGAAGGAATTTGATGATTGTATTGGATATGGAGTGGCTATCCGCCTACAGAGCTTGGGTGCGATATACAAACTTACTATCCAAGAAAGTAAGGTGAAGAAGGCTAGAAGGATATGATGTTAGCACCTAAGGTGAAGAATTGCAAAGCATACTTGGACTTCACAATGGCCTAAACATGAAAGCTGCCCCATGTGTGTAACATTTTGGAAAAATAATAGAGTGTTGTCAGTACCCTATGTTTCACTAACTGTGCTTGAGTCGTGAAAAAGGGCAAGGATGAGTTCACTTGTAGCTACCGTTGATCAGGAATGATATTAACGATGACCTTGGCTGTAAGTACTAAAAATGCATATGAAGTAGTAAGAATGTTCTCCTCATAAGGAAGTGAGAATGGTACAGGAAGCTGATACCTAAAATGTTGTGCCACCCAATAGACTCAACATTGCTACTGGATCAAAATGAAAAGGTCAGTATCGAAAATGCGGAATAGTGTGAATGATAATAGATCCAAGTAAGTAGACCTGAGCTCAAATTGTATGGCTGATTTCAGGGAAAAACATATATAAAGATATATAAATATATCTGAATAAGCAAGGAAAGCATATGAAAATAAAAATATGATATCGGGAATTGTGAAGATTTAAATTTTAGATTTGGGTGAATTGTGGATAATAGGACATTGGTGGAATAATGAGAATACTTAGCATGCTTGAATATAGTGTGAGATCAAGCATGGTGAATAGAAGTATGGAAGTTTGATTTCATAAGAATAATAAATAATACGCTAAGTATGTGTATATGTATGGTGAAGTGAAGATAGAAGCCAAAAAAAAAAAAAAAAAATGTGAAGCCAAGTAGATGATGGGGTACTATCTTGAGTATTCGATGGAAACTTTATTTATATAAAATAAATACCTTATAAAAAAAAGGGGGGGGGGTTACATTATAATATGATTAATAGCTTGACTTGAAAGAAATGATATGAAAATGATAAGGAAATGGAATCCACCGGTATGGTTCTTATAGAGCGATGAAAGTGAAACTGTGGATCAACTAATACATAATCAATATAAAATTCTAGGTCTTTATGAATCTTTACAGAGATCAGATCTGAGTACCTTGGTAGGATATATTGGAGTGATAGAAATAATAATTGCAAGTTTGATGATATAATAGGGTTGATATTGGAAAGTAAGAAGAAGAAAGGTATGTGGATTACATAGCTCTTGAGGAATTAAGGACGTGAATAGATAAGGGACCAGCATGACCAATGGGTGTGTTGATGTGTGTTGCTAAGATCATCCAGTTCTACTAAGGCATATGGCCATGCTAGCAACAATGAGTGAAAATTTGATGTTACAACTCGATGGATAAGAGTAATGTTAGAGTTAACGAGATTGATCCTCGAAGATGAACAACCCTACAAATTTCGAGGATGATATTTTTGTAAGGAGGGGGAAATTGTAACACCCTAAATTGAGTAGCTAAGCTCAGTGTTAGGACTCATCTGGCACAGGAGATAGCCTACCTTGTTGTGGTGGATTCACTTGTACAACAGAAAAGAGGGAAGTTTGGCAATCCTCTAGTTAGGAAGAGGTGTAAAATGGTCAAAATAGGAGTGGAACTAGTCCTACATTGGGTGAACTCAAGAACCCAGGAGGTAGCACAGCTGAAGAACTAAATATGGGAAAACCAACGGGTTACCTTGCTGCCAACCAGCCAGCCGAACCTGCAGTATTTTAGGGTTGGGTTGGTGGGGTCCCCTTCCCTGTAGCAAAATTTCCGCCCTTTTGCCCATTGGTATAGGCATGTTTTGGGGTCCCAATTCACCTTTTACCTCTAAGAGAAGAGATGTCTAAGTTTGATATAAAATAATAACCTAAACTATGTGTATTGTGTCATTAAAGAGGCTCCAACCAAATAGGCCCTTAGGGCTATTTGGGCTGGGCTATAAATAGCCCTATAAGGCTTTAGGGTGGGGATTTGCTCACTCTAAAACTCTGCTGCTATTACAATAAGGAGAAGAAGAAAGGATAAGGAAAGAAGAGGAGATTGGGAAGGAGAATTGATGCACCCAATGTCACATCCTGCCAAAATTTGGCCAAGGTATGTGGCACTAGACACCCATATCCAGTCATCCAAACCCTCCAGGATCACAGATGCAGTATCTTAATTTCACAAATTCCCACAAGACCACAACTAAAATCAGAATATGCTAATAAAGTCTCATAAATATCACTGATGATGTACTAAAGTGATAAATTACATAATATAATTTGCATTATCTGGAAACAAACACAGGCTACAATACTACTTACTACTCATCCACAAATATATACATCGAGAAGAAGGAACTGAAATAATAGTGAAGCACATCAAAATCCCGACATCTCGCCGACATAAGCTTCACAACCGATTCTAAAGTCCAATCTTGCCTAAGCATCAGTTTCCATCATCTTAAAATAGTATGCACAAAGGGCGTGGCCTCGGCATCTGGAAGGGAAAATGTGAGGGGTGAGCATGGGTATGCTCAGTGAGGGGTGGGGGCAGGCAAGAACACACACAAACAAATAATGCAAGCACAAGTTGATGAATAATGCCATGCATACTCAAGCAAACTAGAACAAATGCAACAATGCATACTCAACCATCCATAGGATGCTTATAATCCAGTTTTATTATTCATTACCTGGCAACAATTACTAAGTCCAAGGTATTTGTGTTATACTGCAATATAGATCGTATCAATGGTCCCGGCAATCCCATCGGTCACCCTGCAATACAAGCTAGCTGCGAGTCAAGAGTCTATAGGTCCCGACAATCCCATCGGTCACCTTGTAAACCCCTAATGAGTAATCCCAATCCTACAACCTTGGTCTCAGCAATCCTATCGGTCACCCGAGCTGTAGAATAGTAACGGTCCCGACAATCCCATCGGTCACTCACACTGTGAAGGTATGCAACTACAGTCCCAGAAAACCCATCGGTCACCCACACTGCATCACCCCCTGGGATTAGCCAATACCTAACCCCCTACTGGCAAGGGTGTAGCACCAGGGTTTGTGAATCCTAACCATGCATTCTATATGCACCATTAGTGGCCATCACTGTAATACCGACCTCTAAGCCCACGATTGGCCAAAACTGCATCTCAGACCATCGATGTTACAATCACTACCACCCATAATACATCACACACCCTCTGACCTCTAGGCCCACGGTACCAGAAATGCACCTTGGCCACACCGTGCCCTATACCATCAGAGTCACAATCATAACTATGCTACTGACCTCTAGGCCCACAGTACTGGAAATGCACCTAAGCCACACCGCACCCTAGACCGTCAATATCATAATTATAATTGTGAATCTAATCCATATAACCACATTCCATATTCACAACACAGAATCACAAAATCACAATAACTTACCCCACTTACCTCTGTAGGCCAGAAACCTGTCCATAGTCTTACCAATCTATATTCACAAGGTAACAGATACTAAAATCAACAACACGCATAGCAGCAACATAACAAATCATACATATACATAATTCATGCAAAATAGAAAATAAGGTAAAACACTCCGTAAAATAAAGTCAGGCACCCCTCACCTTGGTAGTCAAGATCAAACAAGTCATTTCCTCAAGTTGGGTAGATTCCCGCATTGTGATTCAATTTCCCTATTCTATAACATACTTAGGTTATCAGGTATATAATTAAAATCCTATTGTTAATCTAATTTAATTGGTTATTCTTATTCCTATCCCTTTTATAATTTTCTATTCAAGTAGGAATCCTATTCAATTTCATAATTTTTAAGATTGAAGCCCATTGATAAACCATCAATTAAGGGCTTCACTATCCTTATTCCATGTATGTAGTAGGTTCAGTAGGGTACAAGGTAGTACAGTGGCATGTCCAACCTCTGAAAGCTCAACCGGCTGGAGACTTCTGGGGCCAACCGGCCTACCTATAGTCTCCCACCTGTTGGGTCAAAACCTGCAGAATCTGATTATGCCAAGTTCTCTATTGTTCCGGCTGCATTTTAACTTGGGATTTCTCTAGTTCCCGATATCCAAAGTCCACAAGGAAGGTGTATTTCCCAATTCTTTCTTCAATTGACCAATTAAATTAGATTTTTGCAGTCTCATAAATTCTGTTTACAAAGGTACACTCCAATTTTCAACAGAATTACAAAAGAGGAATGAAATAACTTCAAAGTCACTCTTAAAATTTCAAATTTCTGTTCAAGGGTTTCAGAACTTCCATTAGTCTTTGCAATATAGCAATAGGGCACTTTAATTACAATTATAAAGAAATTAGAAACCAAAATACCCCTCTCTAGATTAGGGGTTTTATAAAATTCTGCCCAAGCAACGGTTCCCATTTGTATTTTAACCAAACTAGCAGGTACCTAGACCAATTCAACCTATTAGGTCTTCATCCAAGTTAGGATTTATGAAAATTTTAGGTCTTCTAATACTATTGGCCATGCATGGTACATGAAGCCCTAATTACTCCCATTTGATAAAAGCCTCTTCTTCTTCTTATGTAAATTTTTCCTTTCAACCCTATCATTGTAAGAAGACTGAACTACTACTATAATTAATTACTTCATTAGAGATGAGATACCAAGGTTTGAATTACTAATTTGGTGTTCCTTCTCCAATTCATCTTGCATGCATCAAAACTATAAAATCCCCTTTAAAATCTTACCTCAAATCATGAATTTAAATTTTCTGTTTTTAGGTTTTGGTAGAACTGTTAGGAAAAAGGAATTTTTATATTGTTTATTATTTAATATCTTATCAATAATGACAAGATTGGTTTTGTGAGTGTTTGACTTCAAGTAGGAAATCTTTATGCCAAAGTTGGGTTTATCTACAACTCTAACTAATAGGGATTTTGTTTGGAGATATATATGGACTCTAAAAACCAAAGCAATATAGGATTCTAGTTCTCTCCTCTTTTATATAGTCATGACACACTAAATCCCGATACTAGTAATTGAGTGGGATTAGGGTTTTGTGAAAAACCCTGACTATTGAGGAAGAGCTTGGACCCAAAAGGAACGCAAAATTGTACGTGTGGGAAGGACTCACTATGAAAGGGCTAAGATCGCGTGGAGGCTCTGCACTTATGGAGTTTCAGGTAATGATCTAAACCCCTCCATTAATGATTGATTGAATGTCTGACCCTACCACTGGGACGATCCAAATCGTTTTCGCACCTTCAGTGGTATCAGAGCCTCCCTACTGATGGGGAGACATTCTGTTTAATTTCATGATATTGTGTATTTGATCCATTAATTTTGTTTTCAATTAAAAAAATATATAGTTGTTCATTATTTTGTGAACAGTAGTGTACGATTCATAGAATAATTAACTTTTTCCTTTTGTTTTTTTTTATTTTTTAGGAAATAGTTTTTTTTATTAAAAAAAAATGATTTTTGAACAGTGAACAGTGCATTTTGTTTTTGTTCA
>NW_024868648.1:0-21301 GCF_013358625.1 Macadamia integrifolia | reverse complement strand
AAAAAAAAAAAAAAAAAATTACAGGTATGGCAAGAAAGAAAGAAAAGAAAAAAAAGGGGGTAGGGTTTGTGAAACCCTATCCAGCAATTACATAAATGCCATTTTATACAAGTGCTATTTTTTAAAAAACTTGTATGGGCTTAAGTGTTTAATTAAGCCTATATGGTCTTATATAATATGGTCTAGTTGTTTTTTTTTTCATTTTAAGGGCTCATTATGGTATGCACTATATTCTGTCATATGGGCAATAGTACCTAAGTACCTTTTTTACATTAAATATGATTTAATATTAAGGTTATGTGTGCATGTACATGAGATAAGATGTACACATGATATTTTTATGACATGATAACATGTGTTTTTACTAAATGTTAGTAAAATTTTATATGGTTTTTATAATTTTTATTTTTCCACATCATTGGAATAAAATTGAAAGGATCAATTATATAATATGTGCAATGGATATTGTTAGTGGTTATGGGATTTAAAATGGACCATGATGATGGATATTTGGATAGCATGACATGTATTTATATGGTGGCTTATATTTTATTTCTCTCTCCCTCTCTCTTTCTCCCCTTTTTTCTTTTTTATAACAACATGTACACCCCTTGGGTAACCCAAATGGTGGATTGGTTTCCCAAGGTTTCTTTATTTTAAAATAATATAATAGAATTAGGGATTTTATTTGATCGTGAAAATACTGGAGGAGGAGATTGCATAGAGGAAGCGACGGGAGATGGAGAGCAATTTTTTTGTTTTATTTCAATGTAAAGTTATCTTGGTCATAATTATTTGCATTGCATTATTACATAATTATGTTGTGTGAGAGTAATTAAAGAGGATATGTTACTCCCAACCATATTGGAATCAAACTGACTTGCATGTGATGCCACAGTCAATCTGATTCCAGATGCTATCCGATAACCACTAAGGCTTTGTTTTATATTTCATGTGGATGATTATTTTATGATTGCTTGTTACAAGTGATGTATGTTAACATTATCACCCTATTGTGTTTTTAGAAGAGATGATTGTTCCCGTATCCCTTAACTTAAAAGCAAGTGTGATATGAAAAACCCTAACTAGTGGGATTTTCATGGCCTCCCTTAGTTGTTAAATGTAGAGGTCACATTGATCTACTTTTGCAGATGTTGATAGGATAATGCCTAAGTAGTTCTCTGAGACAGTCTTCATTTATCTCATATGTGATAGGTAGAGAACATGGTCAGTGGGAGGTGTACTACGATAGTAGACACTAGCCCCTGATGCTATGATTCACTCCGAAACAAAAAGTATACACTTGACTTGAGTTTATGTTAGCCAATAGGAATGGACATGACACTCAAGTGGCAAAAAAATATTGGAAGTCTTCTAGACGGACAGAATAGTCCGCTCAACCATCATGTATATGATGAACTCCGATAGGCTAAGTCATGTGCGTAAGGGTTGAGATGTTCCAATCACACCTCATGGCTAAAGGGAAGTTTAAGTGTGGGTAATCATTGTATTTAGACATGCCCCTTCTTTTCAACGATATTAATCATGCTAATTTTTCCTTGTATTTCATGTAGATATTCAATATGTCAAGACAAATGAACTATGTTACCCTCATTAAAGACCATATCCTGACTGGACCCAATTATGTTGACTGGAGGAGGAACATTAAATTTCTCCTAACTGCAAAAGGTCTAATTTCTATCATAGAAGATGAAGAACCTTCATTCCCTGACACTATGGAGGGTGAGGAAAAAGCTTCTTATGAGTTGTTTTGACAAAACAATTCTAAGGCCAAGCTCCTTGTTTTGAATTCAATAGACAAGACAATTAAGGATTCTGTAAGAGATCTAAGTTTTACAAAATACATGTTAGAGGAGTTGAAGAAGCTGTATGGTAAGCAAAAGAGACATACACAACATCAGCTTGTCACTCCCCTCCACAGCACTAAGATGACTTCAGGGATTTCAGTTATCGACTATGTGATGAAATTATGAAATTTATTCCAAGAACTAGAAGCCCTAAGGACATCCTTTAAGCTAAATTATAAAATTGATGTCATACTCTACTCACTGTCTTTGTAACTACAATATGAATAAAATTTTCATAGGGCTTCCAGAGCTAGGCAATATGTTGTAAGAAGTAGAGACGGCACATAAGTTGCAAAAGCTTGAGGTCTTGTCTACTGAACAGAAGCCTTCTTCCTCTAAACCGAAAGGTAAGAAGAAGAAGAAGACCAATAAGGGTAAGTCCCTTAAGGTGGCTAGTAAGGGAGTGGAGAAGGGCAAGAAACCAGAGAAGTGACATTGTTTTTACTGTAAAAAGGATGGACATTGGAAGAGAAATTATCGTGGATACCGGGCGACTCTAAAGAAGAAGCCAGATGAAGGCATATCTGAAACCGATGTCCTTTATAAGTCTAATTTGTCAGAAGAACCATCTAATACGTGGTTGGTTGACTCTGGTTCGACCACCCATATTTACAATATGTTACAGGGGTTCAAGATGACAAGAAGACTCAACAAGGATGAGGTTTGTCTCAAGATGGGAATTGGAGTTGTGGCCACAGCAGAGGCCGTAGGAGAGTTTATTTTGCATTTTAAAAAAATAATTTTAATTTTAGAAGATTGTTTTTTTATTCCTTCCTTTAGAAGGAATATTATTGCTATTTCTAAACTAGTCACTGATAAATATTCATTCCAATTTGGATTTAAACTATCTATTTGTTTGAATGGTTTATTTATTACAACTGATTGTTTATAGAATGGTTTATATTTCTTGAAATCTATTTTAAATGCAAATGAATTTTCAAATGTAACTTTAAAAAGGAAATCAGCTCCAGATAATTCCACTTATCTTTGGCACCTTATGTTAGGTCATATTGGAGTAGATAGAATTTACAGGTTGGTTAAGGATGGCCCTTTGGAAAGTCTAAAGGTAGAACCCTACCGAACCTGTGAATCCTGCCTACAAGGAAAAATGACCAAGAAACCCTTTTCATCTAAGGGTAAGAGGGCTGAAGACTTGTTGGAATTAATACACGCTGATGTATGTGGTTCCATAAATGTTCAAGCGAAGTATGGTTATGAATATTTTGCAACCTTCACTAATGACTACTCTCGATATGGATACATTTACCTAATGCACCGAAAATCGAAAACCTTTGAAAAGTTCAAGGAGTTTCGAGCTGAGGTAGAAAAGCAATTGGGTAAGTGCATCAAGACCTTTGATCAGATCAAGGAGGAGAATATTGATCGACTGAGTTCATGGACTATTTAAAGCAAGCTGGAATTCTTTCTTAGTTGGTAGCCCCAGGGACACCTCAACAGAATGGTGTAGCAAAGAGATGAAACCGTACCCTATTAGATATGGTTGGGTCTATGCTCAGTTATTTAGAATTACCTACGTCTTTTGGAGACCACCATCTATATTTTGAATAGGGTTCCAACGAAATCTATCCCTAAAACCCCCTTTGAGTTGTGGTATGGGCGAAAGCCTAGCCAACAACATATTAGGGTTTGGGTTTGCATTGCACATGTAAGGAAGCAACAAACAGATAAGTTGGAATCCAGAACAAATAGATGCTACTTCCTAGACTACCCTAAAACAACTATTGGCTATTACTTTTATGACCCAGTTGATCAGAAAGTCTTAGTTAGTAAATATGCGACATTCCTTGAAAAGGATCTAGTCACTTGCAGATCGGATCCAGTGGTCATAAAAGAAATATCTAATGACCAAGAACCTTTTGCACCTATTGTACCTCCTATTGACATACCCACTTAAGTGAATTAACCCCAAAAGCCTCGACGGAGTGGGAGGTCCATCAAGCCTCCAACTCATTTGACACTTCTCAATGAAGATGATCAAAAGGTGGAAGAGTTCCACATGGTTTCTGACACTTCAGAGTTAGACCCATTTTTCTATAAAGAGGCTTTAAAGAATATTGATTCTTTTCAATGGAAGGAAGCCATGTGCTCTGAGATTGACTCCATGCATTCCAACCATGTCTGGACTCTAGAGGATCTACCTCAAGGTGTTAAGCCTATAGATGTAAATGGATCTTCAAGAGGAAGAGAGGTGAGGATAGGAATGTGGAGCATTTCAAAGCAAGACTAGTGGCAAAAGGTTACACCCAAAAAAAAGGGGTGGATTATGATGAAACATTTTCACCAGTAGTGATGATTAGATCCATTAAGATTTTATTATCGATTGCTGCATACTATGACTATGAGATATGGCAGATGGATGTACAGACTGATTTCCTGAATGGACATTTAGATGAGGTCATATACATGCATCAGCCAGAAGGGTTTACTTCCCCAGGGGAAGAAAATAAAGTGTGCAGGCTTTTGAGATCTATCTATAGTCTTAAACAGGCTTCTAGAAGCTGGAACATACGTTTTGATCAAACCATCAAAAAGTTTGGGTTTGAACAAAACATTAATGAGCCATGCGTTTACAAGAAGTCTAGTGGGAATAGTGTTTGTTTTCTTATCCTATATGTGGATGATATCTTGCTCATTGGGAATGATGTGGGATTGATTTCATCTGTAAAGGTGTGGCTATCCAAGACATTCTCAATGAAGGATCTTGAGGAAGCCAGTTACATCCTAGGAATAAATCTTGTGAGAGATCGCAAGAATAGGATGTTAGGCTTGTCACAGTCCACTTATATTGACAAAATACTAGAAAAGTTTAATATGCAGGATTCCAAGAAAGGGAGTGTTTCCTTCAGGCATGGAATCACTCTATCTAAATCACAATGTCCTCAAACTGTTGAGGATATTGAGGCAATAAAGAGAATCCCTTATGCTTTGGCTATAGGGAGTCTCATGTATGCAGTGTTATGTACTAGACCAGACATTTTTCATGTAGTAGGGATTGTGAACCATTATCAATCTAATCCAGGACAGGAGCATTGGACTGCTGTCAAAAGCATCCTTAAGTATTTAAGGAGGACCAAGGATTATTTCCTAGTCTATGGTATTGACCAGTTGTTAGTTGTGGGTTATACAAACTCAGATTTTCAAACTGACAAAGATGACAGAAAGTCAACATCAGGAATGGTATTTGTTATGGGAGGTGGTGCTATAATTTGAAAGAGTGTCAAACAAAATTCAACGGCCGACTCCACTACTGAGGCTGAATACCTGGCAGCTAGTGAAGTAGCTAAGGAAGGGGTTTGGCTCAAGAAATTCTTGACCAACCTAGAGGTGGTCCCTAAGCTCATCGAGCATCCTATCATGTTGTATTGTGACAACCGGGGAGCCATAGTGGAAGCAAAGGAACCAAGAGCTCATCAGAAGAATAAGCACGTGGAACGAAAATATCACTTAATTCGTGAGATTATACAACATGGTGATATAGCCATAGCTAAGGTTGACTCTGCTTAGAATTTGTCTGATCCCATGACTAAGGGTTTGTCGCCTAGTGTATTTGAGAAACATGTTGAGAACATGGGCATTAGGTTTATGGGAAATTGGCTTTGACATACAAACTTATTTATTTAAATTAAATTGTTTAATTTAATTTTTAATTAGCATGATTATTTATTGAGCTCAATTTGTCCATAGGTTTGTTAACCTAAAACTGTTCACTACCAGGGGCGAGATTGGACACCTTGTCTTTATGGTGGTCACATTATGTGTACCTAAAGATGTTGATTTCAGGGCACAAATGTGAGTGTACATACTGTGTGTATATTGGACTGGATCACTTGGGATTTTCACATGTGATATACTGTTGGTTTATAAGAAAATGAAATTCTCTTAAGTAGTTTATGATCAATCCTTTGACTTGAGGGGTCTTTATCGATGCAGACATGCACTGTGCGTTTTGATGTGCCAAAGGTTGATGTCTCTTTGACTATATATTGGTACGCTGGACTCGTAGTGTTGGCTTGTATTCGAAAGAGATTCCCAACAATGAATCCACTGCCCTTTTTTGGGAGAATATCAAAGAGAGAGAAAGTCTGTATTTGATTGGATAAAATCCGGATCGGAGGGTATTTCAATAAAATATTTTTAATGTTTGAAAATTTTATATAAATTATTATTTATGTTCAAAAAAATTTTGAAAATGTTTTCCTTGTATTATGAATACAATACTATTAAGATACATAGTATGCTAGGTGGAATCCCAATGAGATCCTACCCATTTCCTATAAGTTCAACCCATATGTACAGAATCAGATGATCATGGACTTTTTTTCATGATCTAAGATTTTGGATCCTCTTATGAGATATGATATCATAGTAGGATGGAGGAGAATTTTAGGAAAAAGGAATTATTATATTGCTTATTATTTAATATCTTATCAATAACGGTAAGACTGGTTTTGTGAGTGTTTGACTCCAAATAGGAAATCTCTATGCCAAAGTTGGGCTTATTTACAACTCTAACTAATAGAGATTTTAGTTGGAGATATACATGGACTCTAAAAACCAAAGCAATATAAGATTATAAGTCTCTCCTCTTTTATATAGTCATGCTCATGTCCCTCTCTCAGACACACTAAATCCCTACACTAGTAATTAAGTGGGAATTAGGGTTTTGTAAAAAACCCTAACTATTGAGGAGGAGCTTAGACTCAAAGGGAACTCAAAGTTGTATGTGTGGGAAGGACTCACTGCGAAAGGGCTAAGATCGCAGGGAGGCTCTGCACTTGTGGAGTTTTAGGTAATGATCTAAACCCCTCCATTAATGGTTGATTGAATGTCTAACCCTACCAGTGGGACGATCCAAATCATTTTCTTACCTCCAAGAACTTTTGTCTTCTGAGCCCTATTTTAATTTTTCTACTATACTAACACTGATTCTAGCAGTAATTGAAGATTGCACATACCTGTGGGTACACTCAATCCAAGGTATGGTAATTCTCTTCCTTAATTTCTCTTTCTTCTTCTTCCTCTTCTCCTTTTTCTCCTCTTCTTCTTGCTGGTTTTTTAAGATAGCATTCGGTCTCTTCCCTTTTCTCCTCCTCTTTTCTTCCTTCTCTTCTTTTCTTCCCCTTCTTCATTCCCTCTCTTCTTCTTTCTTCTTTCTTTTCTTCATTCTTTTCTTTTTTGGTTTCGTTCTGTTTTCAGCATTAAAGAGAGGATGAACTAACCTTCCCTCTATTTATATCCCCTCCACCGACTTAACTATTAGTGAATATATATATATATATATAACTACAATAGGTTATTTTAAATCCTTTCTTACATTTAGTATTTGCTATAACATTATTAAAGTGTAAGAGTAATGGGCATACAACAGGGAAATGTGTGGGGCCCACACAACAGAAAACCAATTTCTAGGCATTCTATTACCCGAACAGGAAGGCCAGTTGGGTAGAGGCTCTCCCACCGATTTACCCATTTTTGGTCCTCTGTTGTTCAGTCTTCTGGTCAAGTTTTACCCACCTTATATAGGACCCTTTTTATCATTATGGGCACTCCCAAGCCCCTTCAAAACCTTCATTTAGATCCCCAATTCATTATCTTTCACTTATATTATAAATTTTAATTTCTTTCCACTGAGTACCCTTCTCTTACAAAATTTCATTTCTAAGACTGGGGATTATGATAGGTGTTACACCCAAGGTTGCTATTGGATAGTTCTACAATCAGGTATGAAATTCGGCCATGTCCAATTGCAGAATTTAATTTAATACCAATTGAAAGCAGCTAGGGTTAGGAACCTTAGCCAATTAAGGATTGTAATCAAGTCCATGTGAGTTGATTATCTACCTTGTAGAAGAAACCCTAAAACTCAATAGGGTTCAGGGACTGTAATTGTTAGAAGACCATCTCTGCGAACCCCAAACCATAGGGTTTTTATTTTCTCAGCTGAATTCTCTGTAAATAGGGCTAGATCAAGGCTGGTTAAGTAAAAAATTTGTAGAAAACCCTATAGGCAAAATTTAGGACATCAACTCTGATTACAACCAATTGGACCCAAGAAATGGGTCAATAGGAGACCCAACTTGGGTATTCAAACCCCATATGATCAATTAGGACCATTGGAAGGGGGTTGGAACCCAATATGGCCAAACCAGTGTTTAGCAGGAAGTGGCAGAATCGAATTCTACAGTAAGGGGCGAACCGACAAGTTCGATTGGCCAACCGGTTTGTGCCCCACCAACCTGCTGGTTGGGATTACAGAATGTTGATTTGGGTTATTTTATAGGACAGTGGGGTCTTACCTATAAGTGGGCTTATTCATATCCTTGTAACCCCAATATTGACCTCAGTAGGGAAGAGGGACTATACTTGGAATCACAATGTCCAAGATATACTATGGGAGACCCATCATACCCTACCTCAGTGTGGGACCCACCACTATAATTCCACTGTTGGGTGGTCCTTTTAGTAAAAGGGACAAGAATGGACTATGTGGATAAGACTCAATCAGAACCTGGACTTGGGGTTTGTAATTAATAGATAAGTTGAGGTAGGATTTTTATTAATTAAATATTTAAATCCAGTGTGTAATTAGGGACCAAAGCTACCGGTGAGGACGTAAATCTAATTTTGGGAATTTATCGCATCAGCGATTCGGGTTTTGAGGTGAGTGGGTGATTGTTTTCGTTTACGGAGTGCTTTATATGTTTTTATGTTTCTGCATGCCAATGTGTAATATGTTAGAAACCCTGTTTTGGATTTATTATTATTATTATTATTATTATTATATATTGCACATGTTGTATGAATTCACCGACTTTGATGTGATCGTGGTTTTGTGGATGTGTATTATGATAGTTGTGTGGTGATGGTTGTAATATTGACGGTCTAAGGCACGGTGTGGCCGACGTTCATTTCGGTATCGTGGGCTCAGAGGTCAGTGTTACAGTTGTAGTCCCAAATGTGTGATGGATCCTATGATTGATCTGGATGTATGTAGATGCATATGGTTAGGATCACATCCCAGTGTTATAACTCCTTGCCAATAGGGGTAAGGTGTTGGCCAATCCCACTCAGTGGTAGGTGGCAGAGGACTACTATGCCAAAATACGACGTATTGTATCCTTATAGTCCACAGCATGGTATAACGTACTATACGCATGACTATCGGACAACATAAGGGGCCCGATGACGGTGTGGGATTTTGGGACCATGTTTGTCAGTGTTTACTAGTTGTGGTTTAGGTGGGGGACTGAGGCTCTGACCAAGACTACCTGACTCCTGCTTGCAACTAGCTTGTATCTTTGAGGCCGAACAAGGTAGGAGATAGCACCTATGTTGCTTATAGCACTTATACCTACATATTGAGACCTAGTAATTATAATGGATATTATTAATAAAATGGATCATGTGGTTGTGCACTTGTGGCTATTATTGTGAGTATGTATTGACATCATGATGTTGTGTGTGCTTGCATGCTCACCCGTCACTGGGCTTGTGAAGCTCAATCCTCGTTGATTACTCTTTTTAGATGGTAGAACCGGTGCTGAGGCAGGATTGGATTTCAGCGACAGTTGTGAGGTAGTGTCTACGAGACACCAATATTTGATGGAGTTCACTTCTATTATGTCAGATATTCCTTTTTGATGTATATATTTATGAGATGTGGAGTAAGTAAAATTGTAATATGTGGTTGTTTTCAGGCCTGGAAATTATACAATGTAATTATCATTTTGGTACTTCACCAGTGGTAAATGTATGATTTTATTAGCGTACTTTGATTTTTGTTGTGATCTTGGTGGCATTTGTGAAATTGAGGTACTGCATCTGTGATCTTGGAGGGTTATGCTTACTAGATCTGGGTGCCCAGTGCAGCATACCTTGGCTAAATTGTGGCAGGGTGTGACAACTAGTGTCTCAACGGCTTTGGATTTCAATTTCCGTATGATACATTCATCATCTAACCCATAGTAAGTGAACCATTTTGTTCTTCACCTCCCAGGCAACAATTGACCAAGAGATTCACCATTATCTGCAATTCTCCACCACTACCAAATCAATCTCCTCCTAATGTACCAATAGATGCTGAAGCAGAACCTCTACCGCTAAATCTATCCTTAACTTCTTTTATAGGGTTCGAAATTTCATCCCATTTCCCATAGTTGTCGAATTTCCCTGTACAAATTCTTTCTCTTCCTCTTCCCATCCTTCTCATCCTTGATCCCATTATCTATACAAACAAGGTTCACAGTTACAAATTACATAGAGAGAGAGAGGTACCTAAAGAAGGGGGAAACTATTTCGTAGGTGGTTGTTGCAGGCTTAGTCAATGGAAAGATGACTTGAAGATGTTGAAGTTAGCAAATTGGGAATCAGGCCATGAGTTGGAAGCAGAGATGGAGTGATCTCGGTTGTGACTTGTGAGGGATGAGTTTAAGTATCAGAAAAGGGTTTCCCCTTGAAACTATTACTCATCTCATCCTTTCTCTCCTCCTATCTATATGCAAATGTAAATCCAACCCTTATACTTATCCCTTCGTCTCCTTCTCGCTCCTTCTTTTACAAATCCAATCCTCATCCTTATCCCTTTGTCCCCATTCTCATCTCCCTTCCTCTTCACTCTCAAAATGCTCTACTACAATAATTTTTAGGGAAATTTACATCCACCTCCCCTCGCGTTTGCCCTTATTACATTCACCCCCTCACATTTCGTTTATAACAAATAAACCCACCCAACCTAACACTGTGAGTGAGGGGATACTTCTTGAAATGGAATAGACTTTTTTACCCTTATTATATCTTGAACTAAAACATCCTAAATATAAAGACCATTTTACCCTTATTACATCTTCAACCCTATAATTCCTAAATCCCCTAATTCCTAATTCTATTCCCTAAATCTCCAAATCTTTTTCTTCCATGTCTGCAGCAATTGTCCATGCCTCTTGCTCTTTGAACCCATAACTTCCCAATCCTTCTTCTTCATGCAAATAAATTTGTTACCCATTTTTATAGTTGAAGCCTAACAAATACCAGAAGTAAGAAAATTAATAGTAGGATAGCACTAGGAAACGAAGCTCTAAAGAAAACCCAAATGGGATTCTATAATTTTTCGTGCGCAAGAACAAAATTCTAGTGAGAGTGGCTATTAAAAAACAGAGCTTGAGAATCTATTTAGGCTGGTCATTAGCAGCCCTAGTAGTTGTGTGGCATCCATATGCTATGTGATGATGGTTGTTCTTGGTTGCAGTGTATGAAGAAGATGAAGAAGAAGATTTGAGACATCAGATACAACAGATTGGTAACCCTAGCAAGCCAATTCTCTATAAATAAGAGGGTTTTGGCCACAAAGCTGATTAGGGTTTTGACCTAATCTCTAAAGCTCTCTCTCTCCCTATTCTCTTTTATCTCTCCCAATTGAGAGTGTGTATCTCCAAGGATCTCCATTGCAATCCTTGGATTCAGAGGGTGGAATATTGCCTAGAGAAATCGTCACAACCTTTCGTTCGTCGTTGTTTATGTGGATCGACGCATGGAGCAACCCGATCCATTCCTCTACGAGGAAAGCTACATTGAGGTAATCCCCGATAACTGTTTGCTTTCTGTTAAACATTGGTATCAGAGGTAGATTTATGGTCACATTGTGTGTTGCCGCTAAAAATCGCACTTCATTGTGTTTGGTCGTGGATGTGCCACACTATGGAATTCGTTTAATTTTTTATTGTTAATGTTTTGTGCTCACTTCGACAATTCTGGCATTGGCATCGGCAGCCATTGACCTCTGCCGCACAACATTTCTGGTGTCGACCATGGCTTCTGCTTGCCGCATGGAGAAAATAAAAGGAACACCTTTTTGTTTTGGTTTAAATCATAAAGGATGAAAGTGAAGGGTAGTGTTCCTGAACAGTACCCACTACTTTCAAATTTATATATATATATATATAAAAGGAAAGTTAGTTTATGAAAAAGTGGTGAGTACTATTCATGTACAATACTCAGTACTATTCATAAACAGTTCCCAAACCCCTTTATTTAAAAAAAAAATGGTTAGAAGTGAGTTTTTTTTCTTTTTCACTCAAACTCTGTTTACTTTTGATTATTTCACAGCTTTAAAGAAGTTGAAAAGCAAAGCTTTTGAAAACAGAGATATTTTTTGAGAATTCGGATCGACTTGGTTTAGGCCAATATCGATTGATCTGAATTGGTCAAAGACTTGGAGTACCATAAGATACTATATATGCTGGTAATATCATTATGATACATGTTTCATAATACTCACCTTAAGATATTGGGACTCACAAGTATTGAAAATTTTAAACTCTGATTGTGATTTAAGGTTTATTTGTTGAACCCTACACAAGGGTTTATTTTGTATAATGTAATTTAGGGTTTGGGTTTGTGTAACCCTACCTAAAATTATGTTTTTACCCTTAACGACTTAGGTCAAAGGGAGGGTAATTTCTCAGATGATTTACTTTATTGTTGTTGATATAATGATGCATATTTATGTTGTTTGCTTTATATTATTGGTTCTATTGGCATGACTCAAACATGCGACCTTCATGTTATTAGGCCAAACATATCATTGCTTTGAAATATGTTTTAGCATGTATATGTATATGTATTGACAAATCATTATACCCTCCCATGGCAGTTTTGACTTGAGACTCGCTCCACTTGTTAGGATCCATGGTCGATCTCGACCGATGGACCCATGGATATTTTTTTTTCTAGGTTGGAGATCATAATTGGTATTTAATTTAAGTGGGCATGTTCATGTATGTACATTAGAGGTAGTCTTTGTGCATGATGTAAAGTGCGGCACTCCCTACTTAGTAGATTGATGTAGTAGGATTTTTTTAAAGATGCAATTATTTTTTTTTTTTGACAATGTAATTAATTTTTTGAGAAGCCTTGTAAAGAGAAAGCGCCTCGCACTTCATATCATATGCTTATACTACCTCGACATGTCACTTTAAGTACCAATGGGGTTCCTATATAGGACCCATGTGCATCTGTTTTTATGGTAATTTTATGGATTAGAGATACATTATTCTCCTTATATTTGTTCGAAATTGATTAAAATGATATGTCCCTAACCCACACATGTGAGATTTGATTATGAGCTTAGCAAAATTTTTGGTCTCACCGTGTGTAGTAAGGAACCATTAATTTTAATTAGGGTTTCTGGAACGAATTCTTAATGTGTACCTGATGTTTACCTTACACATTCTTGTGTGTAGTGATATGGCCACTAATCATGTTGTTGCGGACCTCACCAAGGGTTCCAAATTGACTGGACCCAACTATGACATGTGGCATCGAAAGATTCAATATTTTCTCAGTAAGCAAAACTATCTTGAGTATTTAACCAATGTTATAGACAAACCCACTGAAGGAAGCCTATAATCTGTGGGTGAATAAAGATCGCAGTACGCACTTTATTATATTAAGCGCTATGCATGATGAGTTGATTGGTGATTATGAGAAACACACCACAGCTTAGTCCATGTGGGACTAGCTGAATATTGACTTTGAAAGTACATCAACTACAAGGTTAAGGGTTATGACCTTAAAGTTTGAGATGTATAAGATGGATCCTAAGCACACTATGCCTGAATACCTTAGGGTGGTCAAGGACATGATTCAGAAGCTGAAAGATGTTGGGACCACTCTTACTGATGAGTAGCAGGTTCAAGCTATCATTAGGACACTATTTAATTCTTGGAATCCCATAAATCTTGTTCTCACACACAATGACAGCATTAGAAATTTTGTTGATGTTGCATAACATGTGGAACTTGAGGCAGAGCGCCAAGAGGCAAACCAGGTAACTGCCCTACTCACCCAGGGAGGCAAGCGCAAGTTCAAGCGCAAAAGATAGGGCAACCCAAGAAATCAGGATATGACTCAAAACTAGGCACCAAAAGAAGGCAAGCCCGCCAAGCGCAAAAGAGGCAAGCGTGGCGGAAAGAAAGATTTATCCAAAGTCAAATGCTACAACTGCTAGAAGATGGGGAACTTCGCTCGTGATTGCACTGAGCCGAAGCAAGTACAATTTCTATCCCACTCTCCCCATACATATGTTTGTACCCATATTTTGGTTACCTATGTAACACCCCAAATCTCACCGCTTTACATTGGCTGTGAATAGGCAAGAGTAACAAATTGGAGAGACTAACACTAGCTTGGTTGATAGCAGTGGAATGCCAGGAAGGGAAGAATGACCTAACATATACTTGTGCCTACTGCCAACGGTGTTGGAGGGATCAGCAAGAAAAGAAGGCTAAGAGGTAAATTAATAACCTTGATAAGGTTGGACAATAGAATGACCCTAGGTGATGCCAAAAAGACTAAATAATAAAACCCAAAGAAGTTTGGATACATGTTGTTTACAACATGTCAGTATAATTGCTATGATTCCAACAAGGTTCATGTTCATGGGCATTTTAGTCATTTTATATAACAATATCTGAAGATGATTTCTTCTACAAAATGATAAAGCATTGAGTTGTAAATCCAAAGCAACTTGAATCATCTGAATCCGAGTTCGAACGAGAAAGATATGATCTTTCGAATAGATTGTCTGAACAAGCCAAGAAGCAGAGGTCAACCGGAAACTACTGGTTTGAACTGGCAACTACCGATTCAGTTCTGTTTTGCAGAATTTGACAAGTCTTTTGATGGTAGAGTGCAACCAGCAATTGTCGAATTTATCCAAAAATTCAACTGGCTAGCCGGATCAATTCCGGATGAACAAGACTTAGCCGACAAAGAGCAAGTGTCAACTGTTGGTTCGGTAAAAAGGGTGAAAAAAATAGATATATATATATATATGTATATTTAAATATTATAAAAGGAGGGGCTATATAAAGGCCATCATCTACTCTCTAACCTTTATTTCTCACATTCTATTCACCCTTTAGTAAGAGGAAGAAAGGAGAACGATTGCTAGAGGATTCAGCAAAAAGGTAAGAAATCTTACCTAGATTAACTTCTAATAAGTGGGATTTTAGAAATAAAATGGGGTTTAAACTGATTTGGACTGGAATTTGTGAAAAGAAAGGAAATCAGGAAATTTCAGTAACAACTCAACTACATAGAGTTAAATTTCTATGAAATTGGTGGATTAAATTGGAAATGAATGTAATAATTTAGTCAATTGATGTGTACACCATGACCAATTCCTACAGAGAGTGAGGATTCTCACTGACTCTCCTCAATTAGGAAAAATCCCATTTGGATGAAGAGAAAATCCATTTAATTTTACTGTTCTAAGGCCTGAAATGTACATGCAAGTTAATTGAAGCCTAATTCTCCACATGCAAGGTGAAAATTCATTTTTATTTTACTGTTCAAGGTCCAATATTCACCTGCAAGGTGGGAATTGATGATAGATCACATGCATGGTAAGATTAATGATGGATTTCAAACATGCAACCTCAAATTGAGGGTTTATCTTGAAAATTGGTTTATTTTACTATTGTAGATGGAATTATATATATGTGAAATGAAATCTGAGATGGGATCTTCATTATTGAAGGTCGATTTGGAACTAAGACTGGGTTCCTTACTTGAAGCTCTGGAGCAGAGAATTAATTTGAAATTGGAAAGAAATACCATCTCAATTTCACTCATTTGAGGGTATAGAGACAAATGCAAGAGATATTGAGTATGAATTCCATGCATGCTTATGGAATGGAGAATTTATCATCAATTTTGAAGTTAAAATACCAATATGCACTCTAGGTTCGTAAATTCATATGAGAAATTGGGTCAAATTGGGGGAAATCTGAAATTTCTACTAAATCCCATGTAAGATCCTAAGGATTTAAAATGAAATTTGTTAAATTGGACTTGAAGAGGAATTGTGGAGCATATAAGGGAGGTTATAGATGATCTTATTAGGGAGATATTAGGTAGCACTGTTAGGGGTAGATAAAAATTTAACTGGTTTTAATACATGTGTATAATTGTTGATTTTTAGGAATCCTAGATAGTCGTGAGAGAGATTCCTCAGCACCAGGAGAGATTGTGGGCCCTGATATTCACGGTGAGTGGGTGCCCTTCTCATCCTCCATTCTTTTGGTGTGTTTATTACTTGTTGTATTTGTGCATTTGCATTCATTTTCATCATTTGCATCTACTTGCATATTTATGGTATGATGGATATGATGGTGGCGGAAATGTGGAAGGAAAGGTAAGTGAGATGGGTCACATGCAGGTGCCCATGTGTGCATATATGGTTCGGATGATTTGTTGTGCACCATGTAGAATGTTGGGCTAGGTATCTTAACCCCAAGTGCTACACCCCTTGTCCGTAGGGGTTAGGTACGGACTAATCCCAATAAAAGTGACTGCTTGATCAGCAGTGCACTATGAGTGGTACGACGTACTGTACCAGTGGTGGATGTGTATGGGTGTGAGTGTGTACGACAGGATACGACATATTGTATGCCTATAGATATATTTATGATATAGAGTTACCTTTTAGGGGTTAGCCGATGTGGATCAGGACCCGTACCGGCAGTAGCTAGCTCCTGCCTGCGGCGTAGCTTGTATTCTTGAGGCCCAACGTACAGGGCAGGGAATACCACCTACGTCGGTAGCACTTATACCCATAGGAGATGAGACATAGTAATGGACTAGGAAATCTGAATAGTTAAATAAATGGATTCATGAGCATCATTCTATTGTGTGGAGAATGCATTGCATATGGATGCATGTGTCACACCCCGTTCACACAGAACCGGACCAGTGACAGAGTTAACTCTAGTTAACCCAAACCTACCAAGATCATCTGATACAGTATCCAACCACAGCATACACACAACTAAGATAATGTTCAACAGTTCAGCGGAAGACTTAATTTACTTGTAAATATCCCCAATATACTTGATACCCAAATTGTAGTACATAGATAAATACATGTGGGCCCGCAGGCATGATATTTACACAAAAAGAATAACAATTCACGTATCAAGTACATAAAAGGGATCATCAAAAGAATCAAAAAGTAAAGCTCAGCTCGGTGTCAATACTACGGTCCCGCAGCACAGCCCTCGCACGAGCAATCCGTGCCATGCTCGTTTTCCTCGGGGACCCACCAATCCTCTTCAGGGAATTCAACTGTGGGGCCCGACCCTTAATCTTCAGGCTGGTGACCTGTAAAATCATCTAAATGAGGTGTACACGTGGGACGAGCTCACTAGCTCAGTAAGTGAAAAGAAGGACCACACAACAGTCCACACAACAATCACAACCATATGCACTATATGTTATGTAATTCATTTTAAATCACATCCACCTAAACAACATTACTAAGTCTTTGGTTTAGTGCTACTACAACCATAGTGTGCGTATACTCCGGGTACGAGCCACGAACTCCATCCCACGATACGCCCAAAGGACTGTCGGAGAAGGCCCACCGTGAGTACTCGGAAAAGTAAAGCATGCCGACCACCGGCTCTCAACATAAAAGTAAATGATAGAAAATAAAGGTGCTGACTCCAGCAATTTAAAAGCAGTACGATTGGCCCTCTTGAATATACCACCGAGGTTGCCGACTATCCTAATGACCAGCCGGGCGTATGTCTAACCGCCACAGTGACCCGACAACCGCGACCACTGCATCCCCCTAAATGGTAACCCAACACCTCAACCCCTGTTGGGAAGGGTCGTAGCACGGGAAGATGATAATCCTAAACCGCATGCTCCTATATGACATAGTACGATTGCATAGTGCCACCGCGTCCCATTCCACGGGCCACCAATGCACTCGTTTCCAAGCCGACTATGGCATCTAGTCCAATAATGCACCATGCACAATGATCCCATCATTCATCATATAAGCACATCATCATTTAGCATTTAGAAAGTAAAACACAACACACATGTCATATTCATAGGAGGATGGCTAAGCTATACATAGTTTGCATGATGACATGGCTAGTCTAGATACAATTGAATGAATGCCAAACAAGCCTTAAAATGAGGCCAAACATCCTCTCCCCACTTACCTATAGTGTACAAAGACTCACACCTGGTACGGGTGAGATCCGGCGCGAGAAACATAGATTTCGGTGAACCTATCATAAGTGAAGGGGTTAGCATTTCGCCACTTTGGGGTCAAAACTAACAAGATTTGATGACAAAATCATGTTTAGAATCATAAAATAAGGTCGCACGTCTGTTTTGGGTCCATTAGGATGAAAAAATCACGTTGGGAGCCTCTCGGGTGGGTCGGACAGCCCACCTGTCACGGCCCACCGGTCTTCACAGGTGGGCAGGTCAACCCACCGGTCCTGACCCACCTGTCATGACCGGCAGGCAGGTCGGCCTACCGGTCAGCCCGCTGGTAGGGGCCCGTCGATTGGCCCCGAGGGCCTGTCCTCTCAGGAGGGTGCCCTCAGGCGGGCCGTTTGGCCCACTGGTCGCGGCCCACCGGTCTTAGCGAAAACATGCCATTTTCCTTGAAACCTTCTCCAACCTTTGGGGAATCAAATGGGGCTTTTCCAAACCCATTTTTCACACATTCAAGGTCTCATAAGATGATTCTAACCTAAATCTAGGTTAGATTTAAGGAATGGAAGCCATCTTACCTTCTTTGCTCAAGAACTCTTTCAAAAACCCCAAAATCACTTCTTGGCTTAAGAAATCACCAATGCTTCACAATCTTGTAAACACTTCCCCAAATCCTTCAAAATTAACACATACACCCTCTATTAAACCTTAGATTCATCATCCCAAGTGGGATTTACAAGATCTCAAGAAACTCTACTCAAATCAAGGGTTTTACTTGGGTTTGGTGAAAGTTTAAGGAATATAGCCTTCACTCACCTCTAAACGTAGATCTCGTGTTGGGGATCACTCTTCCAGCATCGGAATGGGAGGATCAAATCTTGGCGCCACTTAAATCCATTTCTTCTTCCTCTTCCTTCCCCTTTCTTCTTCTTCGTTCTCTTTTCTCCCTTCTCTTCTCTCTCCTCTTAAATCTTCTCACCAACTTTCCGTGTAATAAGTGAGATATGGAAAAAAAGACAATTAATGCTATTTATACTTTCTTAAAATCACTAGTAGCACATGGGTGGGTCACTCAGGTGGGCGGATGCGCCCACCTAAGGGCCGAAAATTGGCCAACAAGTGGGATTTTGGTGGAATTCGACTTTCGGCATGAATCTCACTCTCGGCACAAGATATATTATATGTATGCGCTTTAGGATACGGCTACATACCAGCTTTATCCATACATGGCCTTATGATATGTGCATGTACATGGCTTGGGTACACCCGTCTCCTCTGTCACTGACTCGGACTTGTCTGACCAACTGGTGTTCAAAGTCACCCTTGCCATCATGGTCCATAAGGAACCCACCTTAACCCTCTTCGGTTCGGGCCTTGCATGGTTAAACCGAGTCAACCGTGTAATTAGACCGGGTTTAAAAAAGTAGGATATCACAGCATGTGTTTGTTTCTATCCCACCCCTCACTGAACATCACCATGTGATCTGTTTATGGATTAATTGGCTTGTATTCTGGATTTTGATGACTTCAGCCATGGGTATGGCTGCGAATGTGATGATTGTGCATACAGTGGACAACAATACCGAGAAATGATGTCTATGATTATCGTTTTGTGTATATATGTGGATAGTGGTGAAAAAAATTAGTTTTTGTTGATACAGGTTGGAGGGAAAAACAACTGTTAGAAGAGATTTTGTGTAAATATTTGTTTTAGAATGGGATTAATGTATATATATATATATATACTTCATTCAGCTATCTTTAAAAATCCAAATACAGAGTGCGCCGCAGGTTGCGTGAGGTTACACGAGACGATCGTCTGCACCGATTCTCTGACCGAGATTAGGAAGGTTTCTCTTGCGCGTGTATATATATATGGATTACTGTATATGTTGTTGTGATTCATTGTATATATGGTATCAAGTATCGCATAGAAGCACTAGGTGGATATTATCTATATTTGATTTTATATAATCCATTTGCAAACTCTAATTATGATTTTAGAATACATGGTTGTGGTGTTGTGGACTCTCCTGGAGTAGGATCCTAGTTAAATAGGCTGACTGGGTGGGGTGAGGTATCCAGTGCCGACACACCTGTGCCATATAAAGGGCAAGGTAGGGTGTGACAGCTCATACACAGTCTGTTTGGATTGTGGATACAGGAACAACAAAACATATAGTGCAAGATCGAGGGGGTTTTGTAGATTATCGCAGAATTCTAGCTGGATCCCAGAATGTGTTCATGGGGAATGGCACTAGTGAGGCAGTTTGAGGAGTTGGTACTTATCAGCTCAAGATGCGTAATGGATGCACCTTTCTTCTTCACGACGTGCTTTATGCACCGGATATTTAGTATAATCTACTTTCAGTTTCTACATTATTACCTTTAGGATATTCATTCCATATTGATGGTTGCACTTTAGAGTTTTATTTGAACGGTATTTTTGTTGGACGTGGATCTTTACTTGATGGATTTTTTAAATTAGATTTAATTGATTTTGCTTCATCTGTTTCTTATGTAGTTAATACATGTGATAATTCTGAATCTATTACATGGCATGCTAGATTGGGACACATAGGGCGAGATAGGATGACTAGGTTAGCTAGAGAAGGCCTTTTAGGCCCACTCACTAAAGTCAACCTCCCTGTGTCCGAACCCTGTCTAGCAGGTAAGGCTCATCGGAAGCCTTTTGGAAAGGCAGTCCGAGCTACCCAGCCTCTAGAACTTGTCCACTCAGATATTTGTGAACCTATCAATGTAAAGGCATGCCATGGTGCTTCTTATTTTCTCACATATATTGATGATTATTCACGATACGGTTATGTGTATCTGATCACTCACCGCTACGAGGCATTAGATTGCTTCAAACGCTTTGTAGCAGAGGTTGAGAATAAGCCAAGTAAGAGCTTAAAAACTTTGCGCACTAATCAGGGACGCAAGTATCTATCCAACTAGTTTAAAGAACTATGTGAGGAGAAGGGGATTCGCAGGCAGTTAACCATTTCTTGCACTCCGCAGCAAAATGGCATAGTAAAGAGGAGAAATATGACACTCTTAGATATGGTTAGGTCGATGATGGTTGTTTGAGATTTAAAATGTAACCGCAAGCATATGGATCAGTGTAGCTACGGGTCGAACACAGGGAGAGCAACCACTTTATTTTTTATTTCTTTTAATAATGCGAAAGTGAACTGATTAATGGTTGTGATCTAATTCTAATTACCGTCCTAAAAATAACGTCCTAACCATTCGTCATCTAAGAATTTAAAGACGCAAGCCACGCAATTAAAATTAAATAAATAAATAACTGAAAATAAACAACCCACGCAATTAAAATAAATAAATAAATAAAGGAAAAAAATGCTGAAATAAAAATAAAGTAAAAGAAAGGG
>NW_024868647.1:10740-74946 GCF_013358625.1 Macadamia integrifolia | reverse complement strand
TGGTCAAGTAGGGAAGCTCAAATTATGATGCATCCCTCGGGCTAAGTAGAGAAACCTACTTGTGAGTCTCTCTCTAGCTTTCTCCCCTTTCTTTTACTTTATTTTTATTTCAGCATTTTTTTCTTTATTTATTTATTTTTTAATTGCATGGGTTGTTTATTTTCAGTTATTTATTTATTTAATTTTAATTGCGTGGCTTGAGTTTTTAAATTCTTAGATGACGAATGGTTAGGACGTTATTTTAGATACATATGTTTAGGACGGTAATTAGAATTAGATCACAACCATTAATCGGTTCACTTTCGCATTATTAAAAGAAATAAAAAAATAAAGTGGCTGCTCTCTCTGTGTTCGACCCGTAGCTACACTGATCCGTACGCTTGCGGTTACATTTTAAATCTCAAACAAGTTTTTGGCGCCATTGCCGGGGAGACAGTTCCATATTATTTTTCACTTTCTTTTGGTAAATCGGAGTGCTTTGTTTGCTTTGTTTTATATTTTTCCTTTTCTTTTATTGAATTCCTGAGAAGAACAACTTACAATAATAGTTGTATCAGTGGAGGTCGCCATGCCTCACAGTATGATAAAGACAGGTTTCCCCCTATAGCAGTAACTCAGGAATTGACCTGAGCAACCCCGGATCCCTGCCGGTAAGCTCCCAAAAATAAAAAAAAAATTAAAAAAAAATCATTAAAAAAGTTTTGCTATCCATTCTTTTGTGCTTGTCTTACTTTAGTTGCGGGTAGTTTTCTGTTGCATGAGTATTAGGTGGGTACGTAATACTAAGAATCCGTTAGAAAGAAGAGATCTAACAAGTAGTGACCCAATATGTTTGCTCTCTTTAAAATCCTTCAATATGGGAGATCAACAACAAAACCCTTCACCTAAATCTCTAAAAGATAGGTTCTACCCTGCTAGAACAGCCCAACCTTCCTACATAGTTCTACCACAAGCCCAAGGCAATAATTTTGAACTCAAATCTCAATACATCACTATGTTGCCCCACTTCCATGGGTTGACCTCTGAGGATGCATACCTATTTCTAAGGGAATTTGAAGAGGTATGTGTTCTAATTAAGATCCAACAACTTTCTGATGATGCTGTTAAGCTTAGGTTTATCACTTACAGTGGACCTGGAATGAAGATGTAAATCCAACAAATTCTATAACCTCTTTATAAGACCAATCCGACACATCCCATACGGCCCCACATACCATGTGAAGTCCATGTGGAGTCCATGTGACGTTTGTCTCACATGTCTCTATGTCTCTTGTATCCCTGGCTATTTAAAGCCTTATGACTAAAGAGTTGGGCAGAGCCCGTTTGTGTTTTACACCCTGAGAATAGAATGGTATCAGAGCCTTTTTCCTTCTCCTTCTCCGACTAAGGTCCATCTCCGGTGGCCGACTCTACCTGGTTTGAACCTCTGCTAGTTAAAAGGACGTTCTAGGCCACGCCCTATTGCAGGTTACTTCGTGGTTTTGGTTTTCTGGTGACAGAGAAAGAACCTTTGAGCGATGGGTCTTCAGGCCAAGGAGTGGCCGTATTTTACCCTGTAACGGCTCAGGTTGATATGTCTCTGAGAACTTGAACCCCGGGGGTCCTGATCGGCATCGACTAGGCGTCTTTTTATCTATCTGAGTTTCGCCGGTGGGTTGTGCTGCTCGGATACTGGACTCATTGCCCTCTTCTGGTATGTCTCTTTCCCGTCGATCTACTTCTTCCCAAAGTTCTTCTTCTTCTTTCTCTCCCTCTTCCTCCCGCTCCTCTTCCTTCTCTTCTATAGAGTCTCTTTACGAGTATGATTACCTCCCTGATGATCAGATCATCCCTGCGACTCCTTCCCCTTTGTTGAACCCCTATACTGTCTTTCCAAAGAAGAAATCCTCTTCTTCTACCTAGAAAACCCTTATCGCCCCTCGAAAGAAAACCCCACCTCTGAAAGAGCTGGTCCAAGCCTCCCGGTGTGAGTTATATCACATCCCTGCCACTGATAAAGAACAGATGTTTACTCTGGAGATTCCAACAAATCTCATTCCTGATTGGCAAAATCAGGGTTATACCCATCTCCACTTCGGTGCAATTAAATTTGCCCTTTCTTTCCATGGCAGGAAAGGTCTCCCTGTGTTCTCTCAGATTGCCCTTCTTGACAGCCGCTTCCTCCGGTATGAACATGCCGTGATTGCTACTATCCAGACCACCTTGAACGCAGGCACCATTTTCCTTACTCTGTACCCTAATTTCAATATTGCCTTAGCAGATCCCCTTCTTCCCTCTGCTTTGAAATTCCAGATCCAAACTTCTGGTTCTCCACTGGCTCCTACGGCTTTAGCAGGAACTATCCACTATCAATTGGCTTATCGATTGCAAAATCATGCCTTTGATTAATCGAAAGGCCACCAACGTGAGGATGCTCTTTTCCTCTCTGTGGAGTCTGACCATGTTCCAAGCTTGACCTATGTCCCTAGACAAATACCCCGAGACGACCTTCTTCGTCTCCTTCCTTCTTCTTGGGTTACGGCTTATGAACAACAAGTAGTAGCTACACCCCAACCTGTTCCTATTGAACCACTTCAGTCTACAGATCCGCAGTTCATCACTCACCCCACAGGTGAGGTTGAAATCCGATTTCCTCCTCCGCAACCGTTACCTTCCCCTTTTCCTACCCAGTTTACAGGAATGATTCAAGAAAATATTCCTGTCAAATCTTTTGATGCTCAAGGCAATCCTGTGTACTATTTCTCTGATTCTGTCACTGGACATAAGTATTTTGACCTTTGTGACTGTGACGATTGTCTCCAAGACTCTGATGATGAACCTTATTCTTCCCGACCTAGAAGAAAGTCATCCCAGACAATTCTTAGGGAACGATATGAGTCAGGAGATCCTACAGTTGGACCTTTGAGTACTGAAGCCCATTATCCTTTCATGGTAAAATACGGTGCTCCTCTTCTGGAACCTCCTTTTGTTCCTTCTCCTCCTCCAATTTGTAAACCTCCCGCACCTGTTCATCCACCTTCTCCTATAGTCCGTCCTTGCTGCATGTATACCCCAGGATCTTCTTCTTCTGCTCCCTTGCAGAATTTTCCTGGCCCTGCTGATTATGGTCCTGATTCTCATGGTGTAAGACATGTGTGGAAAGTCAAATCCCCTGTTTTACCCTCTGGCCAGCCAAAAGAAATCTCTCAGGCTGAAGCAGCTTTAAATTGGCAAAATGAAAATGCCATCATCCAAAACCAGTACCTTGAACGAATCCTTGCTTCTACCCAGCATATGCATAGTACTGTTGGCCGGCATACTCAATTGCTTCAATCTCTTAAAGCTGAGATGGATCAAGTACATATGGAACTTGCTGGTATTGCTTCCTCGACTACTGATACATTTCCCTTATTGGACAAAAAGAGAAACATCTCAAGTTTCTTGAAGCACAGCTACACAGTCTACAACAAGCTCCACCTCAGGTAGCAACATCCAGTCGGCAGCAACCTTTACCTTTGGCAGTTCCTACTATGTCCTCTTAGGACCCATTCGCCATATATGCTCCCCCAGTTTCTCCACAAGTTGCCTCTCCTAGATCCTTCCCACTTGAAGAACTAAAGGCCCTACAGCGCCAGCAACGAAATCTGACGTCCAAACCACAGCATAAACCAGTCCCCTTAGCTAAACCCTCTCCTCCACCTTTTCAACTATACCCTATGACTGTAACCTATCCTGCACCAGCACCACCTATTCCTACCTATCCATCACCTTCACCTTCACCTTCACCACCTCGAACTAAGCCCAAATATCCTCCTATAGGAGCCATAACTCCCTCTCCTTCTGGTGACGAAGTGCTCACTGATCTTCTCACCACCCTAGCCCTTCATGATCACAAACCTATTCCCTCTTTCATGAACACAGGTCCAGATCCACCGCCTGTTCCTTATCCTACACCTCCAAATGTTGAAGAGATGGATGGTGATCAGGATGATCCCATGGTCCATAATCCCGAACCACAACCTCCTCCTAACCCAACATATGCTCCATTTTCAAACCAAGATCCCAAGCAGTTCTGCACCCTGGATGATGTCCCTGTCTCAAAATGGGCCTCGAAGTTTGCTGATTTTCATGCTTGGATTAATGCTGAACTTCTCCAAGAAGGTGCTACCTCTGTCATTGTTCTGACTAAGTTTGTTGCATGACTTCAAGGAAAACTTAGGGAATGGTACTTGGCTCTTGGTGGATATAGACAGTTACAACTTGTTCAACTTCCTGAAGGCCAGTTCATCACAGTTCTATATCAAGAATTTCTTGGTCCTGTCTCGAATGATATCACAAAAGCTCGTGAAGAGTTTTTACAATTGAAGTGTTGTTCTCTAGCTCGTCCAGATCTTGATAAACACTACTCTCGAATGACAGACCGATTTCATAAGATTGGCGGCCTTGATGATGAGAACCTTAAGCAGATCTTTTTTAATTCCCTTCCAGAACCTCTTGGTGCCGATACTCTCCAGTTCCTTCGCAATCAGAACATTACCCTGACATCCTGCAGCATTGGCTCTCTATACAGTTTTGCCCTTACAGCTCTTGACAAACTTTGTAATGTCAAGAAAATCTGGAAAGACTTACAATCTAAGTCTGATAAGGTCTCTTCTCCTTGTGATTCTTCCTGGATGAAGATTAAGTGTAAAGGTTCTGATCCCCCCTGTGATTGTCCTACAAAGAAACTTTTCCATCATTGGAAGTTCTTTCACCCCTCTCGGAAGCACAAAAAACGGTCTCCCTTTAAGCCTTCTCGGTTCAAACGGTTTAAACCTCACTGGAAGTTCCTCCGGAAAAAACAATTTCGTGGAAAAAACAAGAATTCTTCTTGCTTCATCTGTGGAAAAGATGGACATTTTGCTAAGAATTGTCCTAATAGTCGCAAGAAAGAAAAGGTGCTTCATATGCTTGCCTCCCTCCATCATGATGATCTACAAGATGCTGACCTTGAATCCCTATATTCCTTAGATGCAGAACCTACTGACCTCTCCTTGTTTGCCATTGACTATCCTGATGATAGCCTGACTCCAACTTACCCCACAGACTCCGACCCAGAGTCTTCCCTCTCCGAATCCGAGGAATCTGATCCCCTCTACCAGGTTATTCCTTTCCTCTCTCCCAGTCAAACAAATCCTCTTCCCTGTCAGTCCATCACCCTGCCTCATGCTGTAGTAACCTTAATTCCTGAACCTTATGCTAAACCAGTACGTCTCATAGCCTTTCTTGATACAGGTGCTGCAACAACCATCTTGTCCCCAAAAGTCCTCCCAAATTCTTTTTGGAAACCTCAGGAACCACCTCTCCCTTTCTTAGCCGCTAATGGTGAAATATTCTACATCACCCTTGTCACCAAACAACCTATTAAAATCCAACTTCTTCCAACCCTTTCATTCACCCATGTTATGTTAGGTTCTCACTGTCCTGGAAAAGACCTCATCATAGGTTTTGATGTCCTAAGTCATCTCCCACTTAAATGGACACCCCATGGTCTTGTGTATAAACAACAACTTCTCCCTTGGTCCCCTTTTTCTAACATCTTTCTTGTAGGTACAGGTCCTAGTCTGTTTGATGATTTCAAAGGAAAAATTTTGCAAACTTCCTGTGCAGATTCTCATACTGAGTTCCTGACCAAATGTCCTCATCCCCTCTGGCAGAATTCTAAGTTCTTCATCTCCTTACCTTTTAAGAAGAATGAAGATGTAAATCCAACAAAAGCTAGTCATCCTGGTATGACTCCAGAACATTTGACACTTGCAGTCCAAGAACTTCACCAACTCCACATGGACTTCACATGGTATGTGGGGCCGTATGTCGGATGTGTCGGCATACATACCACTTACATACAAAATACATACAATACAACTATACTCCAAATACATACAATAATACACTCCAAATACAGACAATAATACACTCATACAGGACACTACTCAGTATCGGGATCAGAGGAGCTGTTGTATGGGTAGAATGCTGCTTTATCAATAAGCCAATCATCATAGGCATCCATTAGAGGAGAGATGCGAGGACAGGGCAGTCGACCATTCTGATGGAGTTCCCAAGCTGAATCAACAGTGTGAAGAAGGGGGGCTGGAACCTGATGAGGCTGGATATCATTTACTCGGCACATGGTATGAAGAAACTACCGCCATTCTGATCGATGCTGTCTTCTAGTGATGAAGAGTGCATAGGGCTTTTTTCCATACACATGATAGTCGGTGGTGTAATGAATGTAATGGCAGGGGTGTAGGTTATCTGGAGGATCAGTTATTTGGAGGATGGCTGGAGGTCTATGGAAGAAGATAGTGATGTAATGCATAGGTAAATCAGGAGAATCAGGCTGTGGAAGAAGAGAAGTGAAAAGGTTGAACCAAGTTTCCATAGGAGCAAAAAGCTGAAGAAACTGGATAATAGTAAGGTTAGGACGATGTGGGTTTACCGGGGTACACCAGCGCATACATATGGATTGGATGGCCTGAAGGGGAAAACATATGGCTATGGAGTAGGGAGTACATAAATGCCAGAAAATGCATTTATAAATAGGGGGTAACTCTTGTAGGTCATGGAAAGAGTTAAAGGTAAAGATGGTGAGGTAGGGAAAATCTGGGTGAAAAGAAGAACCAGCAAGAAAGAGACCTTCTTGTCGAAGGGCAATTTCTAAGAGCTGAATAGCGGTATGCTTACTGTAAGTAAGGACTGCTTTATAGGTCAAGGTATGAAGGATTTCAGGGGGAAGGTGAGGAGGTATAGCACAACAAAGATTATGACTGGGTTGAGGCTGAGGTTGGGAAGAAGAGGAGGTAGAGGCACCTGGTGTTATTGGGTAGAGGATTGGGATTACAGAAAAGGTAGAGGTAGGGCGAGAAAGGAAGTCTGCCAAAATATTTTCTTTTCCTTTTATGTGTTTAATGTCAAAGGACCACTTAGAGAACCATTGAGCCCATCGGAGAAGTTGATCATTGGGAAGTGTGCATTGTCAGAATTCAAGCATTCGAGGGAAACTTGACATGTCCAGTTCAATGAGGAATCGATGTCCAATGAGATGAAACTGGAATTTTTCAATACCTTGTCTGAAAGGTAAGGAGATGAAGAACTTAGAATTCTGCCAGAGGGGATGGGGACATTTGGTCAGGAACTCAGTATGGGAATCTGCACGGGAAGCTTGCAGAAGTTTTCCTTTGAAATCATCAAATAGAGTAGGACCTGTACCTGCAAGGAATATGTTAGAAAAAGGGGACCAAGGGAGAAGTTGCTGTTTATACACAAGACCATGGGGTGTCCATTTAAGAGGGAGATGACTTAGGACATCAAAGCCTATGATGAGGTCTTTTCCAGGACAGTGAGAACCTAACATAACATGGGTGAATGAAAGGGTTGGAAGAAGTTGGATTTTAATGGGTTGTTTGGTGACAAGGGTGATGTACAACGTTTCACCATTAGCGACTAAGAAAGGGAGAGGAGGTTCCTGATGTTTCCAAAAAGAATTTGGGAGGACCTTTGGGGACAAGATGGTTGTTGCAGCACCTGTATCAAGGAAGGCTATGAGACGTACTGGTTTAGCATAAGGTTCAGGAATTAAGGTTACTGCAGCATGAGGCAGGGTGATTGACTGACAGGGAAGAGGATTTGTTTGACTGGGAGAGAAGAAAGGAATAACCTGGTAGAGGGGATCAGATTCCTCGGACTCGGAGAGAGAAGACTCTGGGTCTGAGTCTGTGGGGTAAGTTGGAGTGATAATATCATCAGGATAGTCAATGGCAAACAAGGAGAGGTCAGTAGGTTCTACATCCAAGGAATACAGGGATTCAAGGTCAGCATCTTGTAGATCATCATGATGGAGGGAAGCAAGCATATGAAGAACCTTGTCTTTCTTGAGACTATTAGGACAATTCTTAGCAAAATGTCCATCTTTTCCACAGATGAAGCAAGAAGAATTCTTGTTCTTTCCACGAAACTATTTTTTTCGGAGGAATTTCCAGTGAGGTTTAAACCGCCGGTTAGACCAAGAAGGCGTAAAGGGAAACCGTTTCTTGTGCTTCCGAGAGGAGTGAAAGAACTTCCTATGAGGGAAAGGCTTCTTTGTAGGACAATCACAGGAGGGATCAGAACCTTTGCACTTAATCTTCATCCAGGAAGAATCACAAGCAGAAGAGATCTTATCAGACTTGGATTGTAAGTCTTTTCAGATTTTCTTGACATTACAAAGTTTGTCAAGAGCTGTAAGAGCAAAACTGTAGAGAGAGCCGATGCTACAGGATGCCAGGGTAATGTTCTGATTACGAAGAAACTGGAGAGTATCAGCACCAAGAGGTTCTGGAAGGGAATTCAAAAAGATCTGCTTAAGGTTCTCATCATCAAGGCCGCCAATCTTATGAAATCTGTCTGTCATACGAGAGTAGTGTTTATCAAGATCTGGACGAGCTAGAGAACAACACTTCAACTGTAAAAACTCTTCACGAGCTTTTGTGATATCATTCGAGACAGGACCAAGGAATTCTTGGTATAGAACTGTGATGAACTGGCCTTCAGGAAGTTGAACAAGTTGTAACTGCCTATATCCACCAAGAGCCAAATACCATTCCCTGAGTTTTCCTTGAAGTCGTGCAACAAACTTAGTCAAAACACTGACAGAGGTAGCACCTTCTTGGAGAAGTTCAGCATTAATCCAAGCATGAAAATCCACAAACTTAAAGGCCCATTTTGAGACAGGGACATCATCCAGGGTAAGGAACTGCTTAGGATCTTGGTTTGAAAATGGAGCATATGTTGGGTTAGGACGAGGTTGTGGTTCGGGGTTATGGACCATGGGATCATCCTGATCACCATCCATCTCTTCAACATTTGGAGGTGCAGGATAAGGAACAGGCGGTGGATCTGGACCTGTGTTCATGAAAGAGGGAATAGGTTTGGGATCATGGAGGGCTAGGGTGGTGAGAAGATCAGTTATCACTTCATCACCAGAAGGAGTTATGGCACCTACGGTATGAACATCCTGTGATTGCTACTATCCAGACCACATTGAATGCAAGCACTATCTTCCTTACTCTGTGCCCCAATTTCAACATCGCCCTAGCAGATCCCCTTCTTCCCTTTGCTTTGAAATTCTAGATCCAAATTTCTGGCTCTCCACAGGCTCCAACGGCTTTAGCAGGAACTATCCACTATCAATTGGCTTATCGATTGCAAAATCATGCCTTTGATTTATCAAAAGGCCCCCATGAGGATGCTCTTTTCCTCTCTGTGGACTCTGACCATGTTCCAAGCCTAACCTATGTCCCTAGACAAATACCCCGAGATGAGCTTTATCGTCTCCTTCCTTCTTCTTGGGTTACGGCTTATGAACAACAAATAGCTACAACTCAACCTGTTCCTGTTGAACCACTTCAGTCTACAGATCTGCAGTTCATCACTCACCCCATAGGTGAGGTTGAAATCCGATTTCCTCCTCCACAACCATTACCTTCCCCTTTTCCTACCCAGTTTACAGGAATGATTCAAGAAAAAATTCCTGTCAAATCTTTTGATGCTCAAGGAAATCCTGTGTACTATTTCTCTGATCCTATCACTGGTCATAAGTATTTTGACCTTTGTTATTGTGACAATTGTCTCCAAGACTCTGATGATGAACCTTATTCTTCCCGTCCTAGAAGAAAGTCTTCCCAGACAATTCTTAGGGAAAGATATGAGTCAGGAGACCCTACAGTTGGACCTTTGAGTACTGAAGCCCGTTATCCTTTTATGGTAAAATACGGTGCTCCTCTTCTCGAACCTCCTTTTGTTCCTTCTCCTCCTCTAGTTTGTAAACCTCCCCCACCTGTTCATACACCTTCTCCAATAGTCCCTCCTTGTTGCATGTATACTCCAGGATCTTCTTCTTCTGCTCCCTTGCAGAATTTTCCTGGTCCTACTGACTATGGTCCTGATTCTCATGGTGTAAGACATGTTTGGAAAGTCAAATCCCCTGTTTTACCCTCTGGCCAACCAAAAGAAATATCTCAGGCTGAAGCAGCTTTAAATTGGCAAAATGAAAATGCCATCGTCCAAAACCAGTACCTTGAACGTATCCTTGCTTCTACCCAGCATACGCATAGTACTGTTGGCTGGCATACTCAATTGCTTCAATCTCTTAAAGCTGAGATGGATCAAGTACATATGGAACTTGCTGGTATTGCTTCCTTGACTGCTGATACAACTCAGGTCTTTGCCCTTATTGGACAAAAAGAGAAACATCTCAAGTTTCTTGAAGCACAGTTACACAGTCTACAACAAGCTCCACCTCAGGTAGCAACATCCAGTCGGTAGCAACCTTTACCTTTGGCAGTTCCTACTATGTCCTCTCAGGCTCCATTCGCCATATATGCTCCCCCGGTTTCTCCACAAGTTGGTTCTTCTAGATCCTTCCCACTTGAAGAACTAAAGGCCCTACAGCGCCAGCAACGGAACCTGACGTCCAGGCCCCAACAGAAACCCACCCCCTTAGCTAAAACCTCTCCTCCACCTTTTCAACCATACCCTATGACTGTAACCTATCCTGCACCAGCACCACCCATTCCTACCTATCCATCACCTTCACCTTCACCTTCACCTTCACCTTCACCTTCACCTTCACCACCGCGAACTAAGCCCAAATATCCTCCCATAGGTGCCATAACTCCTTCTGGTGATGAAGTGATAACTGATCTTCTCACCACCCTAGCCCTCCATGATCCCAAACCTATTCCCTCTTTCATGAACACAGGTCCAGATCCACCGCCTGTTCCTTATCCTGCACCTCCAAATGTTGAAGAGATGGATGGTGATCAGGATGATCCCATGGTCCATAACCCCGAACCACAACCTCCTCCTAACCCAACATATGCTCCATTTTCAAACCAAGATCCTAAGCAGTTCCTTACCCTGGATGATGTCCCTGTCTCAAAATGGGCCTTTAAGTTTGTGGATTTTCATGCTTGGATTAATGCTGAACTTCTCCAAGAAGGTGCTACCTCTGTCAGTGTTCTGACCAAGTTTGTTGCACGACTTCAAGGAAAACACAGGGAATGGTATTTGGCTCTTGGTGGATATAGGCAGTTACAACTTGTTCAACTTCCTGAAGGCCTGAATTGGAGTGAAGGAGAGAGAATGGGCAAAAAACAGGGGTTTAAACCCTTTAAAATGTAGCTCTCGGGTAACTCCGGTCGGGTACCAACCATGCCCACTGGTCTTTAGCCTATCGGTTTTGGCAGTGAGTGTCCGATGCCATCGGTGGGTCCTACATAGCTTGCATTGGTGGCTTTGAGGGTCATTTTTGAAGAATTATGAGTTTATAAGGGAGATTTGGCTGATACATAAAATGGAATACAAATTTGGAGTTGAATTATTATGTGTATTTTTCCTCGACTGTTTTAAGGGTGTAAGTGCACAAGGTTGTGCACTAAGATTCGAGCGATTGTGTAATGAGTGCAATACTAACTTATATGAAATTTTTATGCAAATCAAGTACACTAACAATGATATGCACTAGATCCAAGGGTATTGCTCGAGGTGCATCTCGAGGTCCTCGTCCTGTTGGTAGGCCACCAATCAATAGGAGGCCTCAACCTATGGGGCAACCATCTAACCCACAACCTCAAGAGACAATTGATCAGAATGTGGCTCATGAGAATCTGCCCAATGCGACACTTCCTGATCCTCCACCAGTACTTACCCCAAGTGATGTTGAGAGTTTGATTCAACAATCGAATCAAACTCTCCATTAACAGATTCTCCAGCAACAATAGGCATTTACGACTGCTATACAGCAACAAATGTATGCTGCACTACCAGGTCAGCCTCCCCAGGTAGATATTCCACAAGGTCCAACTGAAGGGCTTAGTGTTGGGGCACAGGTTTGAGGTACACCACCTAGCATCAACCCTCAGAACCAAGTTGGAGGTACACCACCCATACTACCTTAGGGTACACCTCCATATATGATGCTACCTCCTTACCCCTACCATCTGGCATATGCGCCATATTTTCAGCCGGTGGGTCATACCACAAGAGTGGTGGAGTCATTCAAAAGGAACCTACCACCTACATTCACTAAGGTGGGAAGTAACCCTTTAGAGCCGGATCGATGGATCTAAGAGATTGAGAAGATATTTGAAGTGATTGAGTGCACCGATGCTCAAAAGATTATTTGTGTGGGGTTACAATTTAAGAATGAGGCCAACTCCTGGTGGCAAGCCTCAAAAGCCATATTGTTTGCTAAACACCTAGAACCCACATGGGAACAATTCAAGGAGTTGTTTTTAGTAAATAACTACCCTCGGAGTTTTAGAAACCATAAAGAAGCAGAGTTCTCGACCTAAACTCAAGGAAGCAAGTCTGTCCTTGATTATTAGCAACAGTTTAAGGCCCTATTCTACTTTGCACCCCCTCACATGAAATTGGCTGAAGAAAAGGGTAAGAAGTTTTTGAAAGGATTGAAGGTATATATTGGCACGATACTTGAGGCATTAGATCTCATAAACTATGCCTTGATTGCACAGAAGGCCAAAACCATTGATGACAAGCTAAAAAGTGAATCATCCCTTACACCTAAAGTGTGAAAGAGAGCGAACCCTTATGTGGATTCGGGCGGCCCGAGTAAGAATTTCTGTGGATCATACAGATTTGGTCCTTTATACAGGTAGCCCTATAGGCCATCGGGTTATCCTTCTCGACCCGCTGGTGGGTTCGGTACTACATATTTTCACTCGAATACCAGTACGGTGCCCATAGCTACTAGGCCATCTCACCCCCTGCTTGCTACAGGATAGACTCAGAGAGCTTCTGCTCCTGTTCAAGCTTTGTAAAACTGTTGTTTTAATTGCCATTCATATGGGCATTTTGCTAAAGATTGCCGAGCCTGACCAGCCTTACTAGCCAACCAGCCTTCCTGGTACAGACTTGCTTTAACTCAAGGGAGTCAACCACAAGGAAGGATGTATGCTTTGTCAGTAGAGGAAACTGAAGCTAGCACAGAGGTAGTAGCAGGTATGATTTGAATTGAGAATTGCCTTCTAGTAAATATTGATGACATTGTTTATTTATATGCATTGCTGTATTAGGTGTCCTACCTGTATCAGGTATACCAGCATATGTCTTGTTTGATTCAGGGGCTTCGCATTCATTTGCATCAAAGAAATTTGTTGAGAAACTTGACATGACACCTAAGATATTAGAGCATAAGATGACAGTTACTACACCTACAGGCAAAATTTCATAGTTGAAGTAAGCATATGGGTCATGCACCGTTGAGATTAGTGGAAAGTAGTTAGATGCCCAACTCATCAAGTTCAAAATACAAAACTTTGATGTTATACTAGGCATGGATTGGATATTAGCACATCGAGTAAGCGGGATGTGTGCTGAGAAATAGATCAAGGTAATCAATAATGAAGGGAAGGAATTGATATACCAAGTGGATATGATAAAGTGGGCTAAGAAAGTCCTCATCTCCGCTCTGCAAATGGTGAAGTTGTTGGAAAATGGGTGTCAGGGGGTACCTAGCATCAGTGATTGATTTAGATGCAAAGGTCACACCTTTAGAGGAAGTAGAGGTAGTTAAAGAGTTCCCAGATATATTTCCAGATGATCTGACTCAGCTACCACCTGACAGGGAGTTGGAATTTGCTATAGATTTGATTCCTAGAGCTGCCCTGATGTCTAAGGCTCCGTACAGAATGGCACCAGCAAAATTAAAAGAATTGCAAGTACAGTTACAAGATCTATTGAAGAAGGGATCCATATGCCCAAGTGTATCACCTTAGGGTGCTCAAGTGTCGTTTATTAAGAAGAAAGATGGGAGCCTATGTATATGCATTGATTACCGAGAATTAAACAAGTTAACCATCAAGAACCGGTATCCATTGCCACGCATAGATGATCTGTTTGATTAGCTACAAGGTGCTAAGATATTTTTAAAGATTGACCTCAGATCCGGGTATTATCAACTCAAGATAAAAAGTTGTGATATACCAAAGACAGCCTTTAGAACTCGATACGGTCATTATGAGTTCTTAGTGTTGTCTTCCGGGTTAACTAATGCACCAACAGCTTTCACGGATTTGATGAACCGAGTGTTTCATGATGTTCTTAACAAGTGGGTCATTGTTTTCATTGATGAATCTTGATCTACTCGAACTCAAAAGAAGACAATGCAAAACACTTGAGGATGGTACTATAGAGACTGAGAGCACAACAGTTATATGCAAAATTCAGCAAGTGTGAATTCTGGCTCAAACAGGTTGGATTCCTCGGACACGTGGTGTCTGAAAATGTAATCGAAGTGGATCTGGATAAGGTGAAAGCCGTAGTAGACTGGGAGGTACCAAGAGTGTAATAGAAATTAGAAGTTTCTTAGGTTTGGCAGGTTACTATAAACACTTCATCGAGAACTTTTCTCCAATTTCAGCACCAATGACCAAGCTAACTAGGAAGGGTATAAAGTTTGATTGGTTAAAGGAATATGAAGAAAGTTTTCAAGAGCTGAAAAAGTGACTAGTGTCAGCACCAGTGTTGACTATTCCTAAAGGCACAGGTAGAATAACAGTGTATACCGATGCTTCCAAAGTCGGGATTGGGCTGTGTACTTATGAAACATGACAAGGTGGTAGCATATACGTCCAGACAGTTGAAGGACTATGAAAAGAACTACCCTACCCATGACTCAGAGCTACCAATGGTCATTTTTGCCTTAAAGATTTGGTGTCACTATTTGTATGGTGAAAAGTACGAAATATACAGTGACCAAAAAAGTCTTAAGTACTTTTTCACCTAAAAAGACTTGAATATGAGAGACAAAGGAGATGGCTTGAGCTTATGAAAGATTATAATTGTGATATTCAGTATTACCCAGGAAAGGCCAATGTAGTGGCACATCCATCAAGCCGGAAAGCTCAAACTGTGTCACTTTCCTATCTAGCTATCAGCGCAGAGCTCATACAGGAGGAGATGTGAATGGATGAAATCCTCTTATATGAGGGAGCGACCTTGGAACTAGAGCACCAGTTAGATGATGTCTAGCAGTTAACTATGTCCCTGACAGCTCTACAAGTACACTCATCCATCAGGGAAAAATTATAATGAAACAGCCCTTGGATCCTGAGTTACAGCAGATCAGAGAGAAGATTCAAGAGCAAACAATGAATGACCCTAGCTTTACATTAGCCAATGATGGGGCACTGTTGTTTCAGGATAGAATGTGTGTACCCTGCGATGAGGTAATATAAGACAAAATAGTAAAAGAAGCACACGGTGCTGAGAACTCTCTTCACCCTGGAAGTAACAAGATCTACAAAGACCTAAAGCAAGACTACTGGTGGCCAGCAATGAAGTCCACAATAGTTTTGTATGTGTCAAGTTGCCTTGCATGTCATAAAATCAAAGCTAAACCGCACCAACCTTTTGGCCCTCTTCAACCACTTCTAGTACCCAAGTGGAAGTGAGATAACATTACAATGGACTTCGTCACTGGACTACCATGTACACCCAAAGGAATGGATACAATTTGGGAAGTAGTTGACAGGTTTACTAAGATAGCTCACTTCATTTCGATCAGGACCAATTACATTATGGATAAGTTGGAACAACTTTATATGGATAATGTCGTACGCTTATATGGTATACTAGTGAGCATTGTATCAGACAAAGACCCGAGGTTTACCTCCAGATTCTGGAAGAGCTTCTAGCAAGCCTTGGGATCACAATTGAACCTGGGTACGGCCTTCCATCCACAAACAGACGGACAATCTGAGTAGATTATACAGATATTAGAAGACATGCTCTGAGCCTGTGCCATGGAAATGAGTTGCAGTTGGGAGGAATATATACCTCTTATAGAGTTTGCTTACAACAACAGCTACCAAGTTACAATTGGGATGGCTTCATATGAAGCATTGTATGGTAGAAAGTGCAGAACTCTTCTATACTGGGATGAAATAGGCGAACGCCAAATGCTTGGACCGGAGATGATTCAGATGACATGTGATAAAGTTGATGTCATTAGAGAAAGAGTTAAAGCGGCCCAATCACGTCAAAAGAGCTATGTAGATAGCCATAAGAAGGAAATGGAATCCCAAGAGGGAGAGAAAGTGTTCCTCAAAATATATCCTACCAAAGGTCTGTGCAGATTTCACAAGAAAGGCAAGTTAAGTTCGAGAAATTTTGGGCCATTTGAGATTTTGAAGCTAGTTGGGGTAATAGCATGTATGTTGGCGTTACCGCCTTCCCTCAGCAGTGTTCACAGTGTCTTTCATGTATCCATGCTGAAGCGGTACGTTCATGATCCATCCCACGTGCTACCTATGGAACTAGAATACTTAGAAGCTAACATAACATATAAAGAACATCCAATTGAGATCTTAGATCAGAAGGTAAAAACTCTTCGTAATCGCTCTATCGCATTTGTAAAGTTTCGGTGGGCCAACCACTCGATCGAAGAAGCATCTTGGGAGAAAGAGGATGATATTCAGACCTTGTATCCTCATCTTTTCGAACAACTAGGTACTATAATTTCGGGGACAAAATTTTCAAAAAGGGGGAGGTAATGTGATACCCTACTTTCTAAACCTGGTCTAATTACCCGTATTGACTTGGTTTGATCATGTAGGGGCTGAACCGGAGCAAACTGAAGCAAGTACCATATGGAACATGGTAGCAAGAGTGACCTTAAACTCAGGTTGGCCTGACATGACCGAGCGGGTACCAAGTGCAATATGTGCACCTAAGCCTTGCACTTGCACACACCATGAGGCCATGTACAAGAAGTAAGGGTACGTGCTAGTAATTTTGGGTGCCTATGCAATTTAATTATAAGTGTGAGTTTGTCCCCATTAAAGTCCAAGCGAAACACTAGCAATGGGTTGCTAGAATGGAATACCCACCTAAGATATACTCACTTGAGATATACCCACCTGAGATATACTCACCCGAGAATACCCACCTGAGATATACCCACCTGAGATATACTCACCTGAGAATGCCTACCTGAGATATAACCACCTGAGAATTTCTACTTGAGATATACCCACCTATGACTAGAAGATATTTTTGGGGGCCCAGGTATAAAATAGGAGGCATTTATTATCTTTTCCCTCATTAATGATAGATGGTCGGTGGGAGATTAAAGAAGAGAGAGAAAGGAAGAAGAAAGGAAAAGGGAGGAAGAAAAAGAAAGAAGAAAGGAAATCGACTGTAGAGCTTCACCGGAGCTAGGTCTTGGTATTTTGAGCCCGGATTAATGATTAGCTCACTGGGATCTTCGATTTGAGGTAGGTATTGTACACATTCCAAGGATCCATTTCTTAAACCCTCTTCCTGATTTTGGGAAAGAACCCACTTAGATCTTGGTAATCTTACATGGATAATCAAATCTAAGGACTAATGGAAGGTATATAAAATGATTTTGAAGGATTTAGAAGGAGTGTTGGTGAAAATCTAGAGTATTTTGAAGTTCTTGAGAAAAAGAAGTTAAATTTGGGGTTTCATTGGTGTTTTTAAGAAAGAGGTAAGAATCTCCTTCTTTCTTTTGATTTGATCTTAGATCTAGGTTGAGGATACATGATTAGACCTTAGATGAGTGATTTGAGTCACCGAATTGACCCCAAACAAGTTTCCCAAATCGAAGAGAAGACAAGGAAAAAGATGAGAAAATTTTGTTTTAAGATTGGGGGTGTTCCAAGCCCACCAGTCTTTGGGTTTCTGGCCCACCTAAGTTCCTAGAACTCAATTTCTGGGCTCTGGTGTAACCAGAGGGCATGAAACCGCTGGGCTACGAAGCCCGCTTGTCTTTGACTCATGCCCACCTGACTTTCCAGAATGCCCAGAATGGGTCTAAATCTTATGGGTAACCCTTATTTATGATTCTAAACCCGATTTTAGTATTCAAACATGATGATTTTGATCCCAAAATAGTGAAATGATAAACCATCATGTTTATGATAGGTTACACTCATTATATGCATACCCACACATCAGATCTCTTACGTGCCAGGTACAAGCACCGTGTACATATACAAGTAAGTGGGGAGTGGACTCTGATTTAATCCCAGAATGTATGCATCATTTAACATGTTTTAGTCTAGCCATGTCATCATGTCATTTGTGTGTAAACTCGACATCACATATGTTGTATCACGCATTGAATGTGCATTTACATAATATGCTATGCTTTGTGTTATGATTGAATATTCATTATGTCTTGATATATATAATGGAAGAATCTCATTTGGACATGATATGCATGCTAGATTTAGCTATCGTAGTCGGCTTGAAAAAGAGTGCATGGTGGCTCGTGGAATGGGACGCGGTGCCATCGTGTAATTGTACTATGCTCAGGTAAAAGCATGCGGCTAGGATATATATACCCCTTTATGCTATGAACCTTCCCAATAGGGGTTTACATGTTGGGTTACTATTGGGGGAAGCATCGGGTTATAATTGTCGAACTTCTGTAGTGGTTAGAAGTACGCACGGCTGATCGTTAGGACAATCGGTAACCCTGGTGGTACATTCAGAGGGTCGATCGTACTGCTTTTATTTTGGGTAGAGTCACCCATTTACTTTTTGTCATTTAAATTTACTGGGAGTCAGCTTGCATTTTAAATTCTGGTACCCATGGTGGACCTTCTACGATAACCCTATGGGTGTATCGTGGGATGGGGTTTGCGACTCATACCCCAGGCGTACACGCACTGTGGTTGTGAGTAGCACATAACTTATGACCTAATAATATTGTTAGGCTAATAGGATTAAAATGAATTACATATATATAGGCGCATTTGTGTTGTGACTTGTTGTGTGGTTTTCCTTGTGTGGTCTTCCTTTCCACTTACTGAGTTAGTGAGCTCATCCCATGTGCACAACTCTTTTTTGGTGATTTTACATGTTACCCATCTGGAGGTTAGGATCCGGGCCCCACTGTGGAGTTTTCCTCTGAGGACTGGTAGGTCCTTGATGAGTTCAAGCACGGTGCCAATTGCATGTGCGAGGATTGTGCTGCATGGCAATAGTGACTTCTAAGTGATTTTTTTTTATTCTTTTTGATGTACCCCCTTTTGATTACTTGACGCTTAAATTGTTATATTTTTGTGTATATATCATGCCTTTGGGCCCAAATGTATATAAATTTTATGACTCAATTTGGGCATCAAGTATTTGGAAAATAATTACAGGTATTATTATGAACAGGTCTTTCGCTGAAAATACAGGTCTTCTTTTAGTTTAGTAGATGTATGTTGTATTGCAGTTACTGTATTATTGATCCTGGCAGGTTTGTGAGTTAACCGGAGTTAACTCGGTCACCAGCTCGGTTCTGTACGAGCGGGGTGTGACAGTATGCTTGCATCATACAGAAAATAGATGAAGTAGCTAGGAGCACCACAAGCTAACTGTAGAACTTGTTTGTGGTCTTGAAAAGGAATGTTCCTATATTATATTTCCATCGTAAAGAATTGCTTTCCTAAGTGGGTTTGGGATAAAAGGTGTCCCTCCTCCTTAAGGAAAAAGTTCAGATACGTGACTTAGGGGCAATCTTGTCAGAGTCATGTCAAGTCTCGAGAGGTCCTGAGAAAATCAGGAAGAAGGACACCAAGTGGGAAAAAGAATAAGGAAACATGACTTTATTACATGGAATGTCTTATGGGAATATTCTTGACAATTCATTTGTATGAATCTCCCCCTTATGACATTGGGTGGACCAGGGGCATTGAACCCTATCAACCCCTATCATTAAGCGGACTAACTTTGGATGGATCATTGGTTGTTAATCTAGTGAATGTGTGAACAAGGGGTTGGGAATTCAAGAATTCTAAAATAAGCCATTTTTGGTTCAGGCACAATTCCACACCTTAACACAATTCCACACCTTAAGTATTCTCTGCGATCCCTTTGGACACATCAGGTTAATCAGTTAACTCGCCTATGTTCAGTGTCACCTCCATCGTCTCCTCGAGACTGTCTACCACCAAGTGATTACAGTCCAGCTAGCATAGATCCACACAACTCTGAATCACTCGAATAAGCCTGGGTGTGTCTCATGTAGACCTTACAAATAGAAATGGCTGAAGGCAAGAGAGGAATAGCTCAGATATTGTATGCACTTCAGAATCCTCCCAGAACTGATCCCAGGAATGACCCGACATCGGCTACGGGAGATGTGGATTAGAATGGACCTATAGGTTATCATGAGAACTCTTCTCAGGTTGACTCAAGAGAACCAAAGCAAGTTAGGCCAACCAGTCAAAAAGGATCTTTACCTACTCACCCAAATGGTCAACGAGGGGTCTATTCCAAGGTCCCTCCTCCCAGGGTAGTGATTGAAGATGAGGAAGAGGAGTTTGGCACACATGTCCGAATGGAGCCTCCAGAGACGGAGAAATAAAGGAATCTCAGAGAGCAGTTAGAGAAGTTTGAGAATATGATTCGAGCAGGAAAAATCTCAAAAGGCCAAGCAGTTGATTCAGAGGAATCTCCAGGGCAAGAATTCTTAAAAAATTCATGTGGCAGACTAATAGGTTTGATAGGTTAGGAGGCCCCAAGGCTCATCTTAAAGTCTTCCTCAGCATCGCTAAGTCATGGTAACTTACAGATTACTAGATGGGGCAAGCCTTTATGCTAACCCTATCGGGACCAGCACTAAGGTGGCTCACACAGTTGGAGTCATCCCAAACTTAGAATTGGACGACAGTGGTGAAAGCCTTCACTAAACAGTACTCATAGAACACCGAAGTGGATGTGAAGCGATGAGAACTTGAGACTTTAAGGCAGCAGCCTAGAGAAGGATTCACTGCCTTCTTGATGAGGTTTAGAGATAAGCCACCAAGATGATAGATCGACCTTCAGAAGCAGAGCAAGTGGAGATGTTGATAGAAAACCTGTCAAAGCCCTATTATGATTTTCTTTACAATCAGCATTTGCAAACTTTTGACGCCTGAATATCCACCAGAACACGTGTGGAGAATAGAATTTTGAGAGAGGCCCGGTATTAAGGGTCCTCCTAAGATGCAAGAAAAAACACCTAAGTCGGATGAGGAAAGGGTCCAAAAACTAATATGGTGAGATCAGTTCAGCAGTCAGTCTCACCAGCCACTCCTTCACAGCCCATCATAATACAAGTAGATGCACCCGCCCAAAAGGCCTCTCACCCAAGAAGGTAGTTTTTTTATTTGGGAATGCCCGTAACGGCTACATATAAGAAGTTAAAGAAGCAAGGATTGCTAGGGACAGTGGCTCCAAGAGTGATCAGCAACCCTCCTCCAACTTAGTATAGGGATCATGAATATTGTGCCTACCACACTCAGAAGGGGCACAATACTAATAGATATTTAGGTTTACAGCTACAATTCAGGACTTGGTAGAGAATGGAACCATTGAGGTCAAGGTCAAGCAGCCTCCCAATGTCAATACCAATCCACTCTCTGATCATGTGAACAATCTGGATGAAGAAACTATAGAGAGTGATCCCCCTCAACTTATTGTACCTAGAGTTCGGAAGAATTATATGAATGCTCGAGCTTATAGAAAAATCATGAGTTAAAGGGTTGGAATCATAAGGACTCCCAGAAGAAGAGAATCATCAAAAGAAGAATAAAAAAATCAGACACCTGTCGTTCATCCTTCCTCATCAATAGAAGGGTCCACAGCACCACATTATCACCCCCTACCATACCCCTTCCACCTTCACCATATTATTAGCCTCCGCCATATCATCAACCTTTCCCCCACCATCAAAGTGGAGGAACCTCTTCATCCTATCACCCCCAATCTCATATCCTACCTCCCATATCACTTTGTCTTCATACCATCCCGCTTCATGTCTCTTATTACCCTCATACCAATTCGATTCTCAAGGTTTGGTGTATAACCCAAAGGAAGGATGGACAGACGGGTACGATTGGAAGGATATGCTTGCACTATCAAATTCCCAAAAAATGACCTCATCAATAGGGTTAGTGAATGCATTAGGGGAAGACCAAGAAAGTGATCCAACTTCTCTAATTCAGCCCATATATCTTCAGAGGATGATCTAGAGGTAATTAAAGAGGTTACAGTTGATCTTCTCAGAGCAGTAACCGCATTGGCCATAGGGGAACAGGTTAAGGAACACATCTCCCTAATCCATATAGGGAGTGACACAGAGGATGATGCATCAAGACTGGTCCAAATTCGAGCCATTGATGTCAAGACTAAACCTATGGAAATCTTTTGGTCTATACACTATGAATACTATGAGCGTTTGGATGCCAAATAATTTGATGGTCCAGAAGAATCTGATGAAGAACCAAGTGAGGGGGAAACCAGTGAAGAAGAGGATGATGACGATGACGATGAGGACGATAATAAAGATGAGAGGAATGGAGATGACTCTGATTCTTAAGAGGATGATGGGTATCCAAACTGGGATGACTACCAAGGGCCTTGGTACAATGATTATGATGATGAGTCAGAATACTACTCACCAGAACATCCGAAATGTTTCTCAGTCTATGCTATTGGTGGTGATGATTTAATAGCTGATCCGATAGGTGGCATTTACCTTTCCCTCTGTATGGGAGGAGATGATTCTACATCAGATTCAGAAAGTGATGAAGGATATAGAGAGCCGATGCAAGTTTACCTGGATGAACCCAAATCTGCATTAGAGATGGAGGAAAAGCTGTGTGAAGTGTACTCCAACACATTGAGAATGCAGGAGAAGGTGGAAGAAATTAACAACATTCTGGGTGAAGTAATTGTTACTGATCGTTACTACCGTGAGTAGTTGGATGATCTGGAGGAAATAGGGCTCGATGACACTTTCACAGAGGTGATAGACGCTGCATTCTAACAGCTTTTTAATGCAGTCAAGAAGCTATGAGCCATGACTATGGATATTTGTGGAGGACCTCGACTTCCCACCCCAAGCAGGGAAGGAGAATCAAAAGAAGAAGATGATTCTATAGTAGGGATAATCACCCTTACAAATAGTGATGATGAAGACTGCTATTCCATGGAGATTATTGTAAAAAAACCTATCGACGTGATGGAAACTAGAAGTGGGAAGGGAAGACTATAAGGGTAAGGCTCTAGTAGTAGAATAGCTAAGGGCTAATGAGGCCGGAACTAGCAGCTTGAAGAAAGAATTGGAGAACCCAGTATTGGCTTAACTCAAGAGGTCCCAAGCAAACATCTCAATTTAGGGATTGTTGATGGCATCCCCCACACACCGTGAAGCAGTCTTGAAGTCCCTCACTAATGTGCAGTGAAGCAGTCTTGAAGTCCCTCACTAATGTGTAGGTGCCAATTGAAATAAATCCGACACATCTTGCACATATAGTAGGGGCAACATATGCGGTGCAATCTCTAGTGTTCTCGGATTCAGAGCTTCCCAAAGGGGTCCAGCACAATCAAGCTCTCCATATCACAGTAGAATACCTTGACAAAGTGGTTCCTCAGGTTCTTGTTGACAACGAGTCCACTTTGAATGTGCTGCCATTGAGATCGACAAAGAGTATTGGCATCAACTTGGAAGAAATGAGGCCAACCACCCAAACTATACGGGCGTATGACAATACCAAGAGGAAGAACCTTTGCATCATTACTATTGCTGTAAAGATTGGCCCGATGAAGTTTGACATTGATTTCCAAGTCATTGACATACTTGTAGCTTTTAACATGCTCTTGGGAAGGCCCTGGTCGCATCCAGCAAAGGCAGTGTCCTCTAGTCTCCACCAAAAAATGAAGTTCATCTATAAAAGAAAGGTGATCACAATAACTGGAGATCTTGAAGTGGTGAATACCTTGGCCAACATTGAAAACGGGGAAGAACAAGACCAAGAAGTCCAACTAAGTGGTTTTGAAACAGACACAACTTGAGCAACCATTGCCAAAGGAGCTCCAAAAGAAGAAATCCTAACTAACTATGAAGCCATCTGGAGTCCACCAGTGAATCAGATGATGAAGAATATGCAATATTTTCCTGGCATAGGATTAGGGAAACATCATCAAGGAGTTCCAAAGTAGCCTGGTTTGACAGTGAACAAAGGGAAGAATGGTCTTGGATACACTCCTCCGACCACCAAAGGACAGAAAGTGTTGAGGATGACTAGGAAGATCTCTATCTCTTACTACCCTACTCTCAATTGGTATTTTGTAAAAGAAGGATAAGATTTTCCCTTTTGTGGAAATGTGGAGCTATGGTTTGATGAAACCATAGCAAAGATACAACCAGATTTTAAAGTGTTTTTTTCAAGACGAGTTTGACTGGGTGACTCATAAGTTTAAATAATAGAAAATGCTAGTCAATAAAGGTGACCAAGATAGTTGCATCACTGGGATGGCAGAAATGGCACTGCTTGAGACTGGGCCTTCCTCTGGTGATCCTACAACAGTCATCCAATCAAAGGAGGCACCTAGTCCTCAAGTTCTCATGAAGAGAGAATGGGAAAAGAAGATAAGGCTCACCTAGAGTTTGCCACTTTCCATTGATTTGAAGGCTTCATTTGCTCCCTCCTACGAGAGCCAAGAGCCCAAGAGCTACATGAGCTTAAGCCTCGCCCTTTCAGAGGAAGAAGTGTGTATGCAAAGCAAAGAAGTGCATAGAGATTGATGGTCTGTATGTACTATGCCCAAACCAATTGTAACTGGAAGTCTCATGAAGGTGGTCAAAGATGTGACCGAGGCATCGGGATGGCATCCCTCAATAGGCTAAAAAAGATGGACTTCATAGAAAAAGGATTGATCAGTCTCCACCGATCTTCACCCCTTATAAAGTTCAGCTTCCGAGAGCACGAGATTGATCAGCTAGTATTCATGAAGAAGCGGGCACCTACCCATGGGAACTACTGCCCCACTAAAGAAATAGCAGGAACTTTCTCGAAAGGAGAAGAAGGCTCTTTGCCACACCTCCTCATCCATCAAGCCACTGAACCGCTCCTGAACTGGACAAGCATTGGAGAAAACCTCAATTTTTCTCATGTTATTGGGTCAACCAGGTTGAATACCCCTGGCAAAAGCATCAATCTAGTTATCATGTCTTTAGTTGAGTTTGTTGTTTATGATTCTATGTCAACCTCCCCACTTGAGGAGAGTCTAGAGTCTTATGTCGAGTCTGTTACTCCTTCTCTCATTAATGAAATTTCTAATTTTGAGTACGACTTGCCTCCTTTTTCTGATGATGATCTTAATAAATATCAAGAATTCATAAAACAATGCAAACCAAAGAAATCCCAACCCATCCGTGAGGATACTCAGGTTACTAATCTAGGAAAATGCTATCGAGAGGTAAAAATTGGCACTACCCTTGATGACGAAGAAGTGGAACAAATGATTAGTCTTCTGAAAGAATTCATCGAGGTCTTTTCTTGGTCTTGTGAGGATATGCTTGGTATCGACTTGAACATTGTACAACATTGATTGTCGACTTATCCTGGGGCAAAACTGAAAAAATAGAAGCTCCAGAGAATATGGCCAGAATGGAGTGAAAAGATCAGAGAATAAGTTGTGAAACAGTGGAATGCAGAGTTTCTACAAGTGGTAAAGTACCCCCAATGGTTGGCCAACATTGTACTCGTACCAAAGAAAGATGGCAACGTATGAATGTGCATGGACTTCCAAGACCTTAACAAAGTAAGCCCTAAAGATGATTTCCCATTACCTCACATTGATGTATTAGTGGATAACACAACAGGGCATGATTTGTTATCATTTATGGATGGATTCTCGGGTAAGCATGCACCCGGAAGATCATGAGAAGACAGCCTTCACCACTCTATAGGGAACCTATTGTTACAAGGTGGTGCCTTTTGGACTGAAGAACACCGGGGCCACTTATTAGAGAGCAGCTACGACCATATTGCATGAGATGATGAACAAAGATGTGGAAGTCTATGTGGACGACTTGATAGTAAAGTCAAAAGATCGGAAGGGAGCATATTCTTGCGCTAAGGCGTTTCTTTGAAAGAATCAAGAAGTATCAATTGAAGTTGAACCCTCAGAAGTATGTATTTGGGGTAGCAGTAGGAAAGTTGTTAGGTTTCTTGGTGAGTGAAAGAGGCATTGAAGTCGACCTTATCAAGGTCAAGGCAATTCAAGAAATGCCCACACCTCAGACTGAGAAGCAAATACGAGGATTTCTGGGTCATATCTAGTATATTAGTAGGTTCATAGCTCAGTTGACTACAATCTATGAACTAATTTTCAAGCTACTGAAGAAGGATCTGCCCACAGAATGGAATGGCCAATGCCAACAAGATTTTGATAAAATCAAGGGATATCTCATGAGCCCACCAGTATTGACACCACCGGTGGAAGGAGAGCCACTTCTGTTATATCTATTTATAAGAGAATACTCCATGGGTTCTTTGCTAGCACAGAGGGAGATAAAATAAGGGCCAGAGCATGCCATATATTATCTCAGCAAGAAGTTTCTGGAGTATGAGACGTAGTACACATCTTTGAAAAGAACTTATGTTGTACTAATTTAGGCAACGAAAAAGTTACGACACTACATGGTTTCTTATCTGGTGCACTTGATCTCAAGGATGGATCCCATCAAATATCTCTTCAAAAAACGAGCCTTAACTAGAAGGATGGCCCATTGGTTACTTTTATTGTCAAAATTCGAGATCACCTATGTCACTCAGAAATCTATCAAAGGGTAGGCCATAGCTAATCATTTGGCTGCCCATCCCACAGAAGATGGAAGATCCTTGGACGATTCCTTTCCCCGATGAAGGAATTTCCATGATAGATAAAGAAGACATAGTTAATGAATGACAGTTATTCTTTGATGGAATAGCCAATCAGAAGGGATGTGGTGTGGGAATATTGCTTGTCACTCCTGACGGTCTTTATTTGCCTTCGTCATTCCGCCTCGACTTCCCCTGTACCAACAACATTGCTGAGTATGAAGCTTGTGCTTTGGGACTAGAAATGGCCCTGAACATTGGGGTTAAAATGATCAAGGTGTATAGAGATTCATCCGTTGTCATTTGTTAGAAACAAGGAAAGTGGAAAACTAGAGACGAAAAGTTGAAGCCATATCAAGAACATCTAGAAGAGGTGACTGGACACTTTGAGAAGATCTCGTTCGAATACTTCCAGAGAGATAAAAATAGGTTTACTGATGCCCTTGCAACCTTGGCATCCATGGTAGAATGCAACCCTATAGCTAGGGTCCAACCATTCTTGGTAGAACAAAGAAGCAGACCCATTTATCAGAATTTGATAAATTCTCTCACTGTGGATGGTCGTTCTTGGTTCGCTCACATATTAGATTTCATCAGGGAAAGGAAGTACCCAGTTGAAGCAATTGATAGAGAAAAGAAGTTTCTGAGAAGATATGCCACCCAGTTTATTCTTTAGGAGGATCTACTATACAAGAGATCCTATGACAGATACAGTTGTTGTGTGTAGATGAGGAACAAGCAGCAACCTGTAGACACCCAATTTTGTCACCCTCCTCCGGCAATGATGAAATGAGGATCTTAGACATGACTTTTGACTTCTAATAAACAGAGATGATGATTGACTGAGAAAACCTAGAAACATTCCCCACCTGCCTGAAAATCCCAGAAACCCCGCATGAGAAGGAAGAGGGTCTAATTTTGACTTTTCATATACAAAGAATCCGATCAAGATGACCGTATAGATGGATAGTACTTGGAAATATGATTCTGACGATATATGGTACATCAAAATTGGACTGTCAAATTTCTCGCAATCTTCCCTATAAAATCATATTTTTTTTCGCATGCATGTAGCGCACACCGACCAGCCAAGCCAGCCTATGCGCCCCCAGCGCACGCTATGTGTGCCCCTATTGCATGGCCTACACTCCTAGTTTGCTTGCCTGTGTGCCCCTGTCCCATGGCCTACACTCCCCCTCCGCATGTTGTATGCGCCCCTACTACATTGCTACACACGCCTGCCTGCTTGCTTGCCGCATTCACCTTGCCTGTACCATGGGCATGTTGCCCCGCATGTCATATACCGTACACCCATGCCAACCTTCCCGCACACCCTTGTGCCTAGCCTGTACCCAACTACACACCAATACCCAGACATCCTATGCACATTGCCTACACACCCTATGCACATTGCCTACAGACCCTGCGCAAGTTGCCCACATACCCCATGCATTTCAACCCAACCTTGTGTGTCACCATCAATGGCCGAGATTGGTGTTCCCCTGACTCGATGGGTGAAGAAACTCCGTCTTCACCCACTTAAGACCAAAAATTCCCTTTTTTACTAAAGATTCTCTCTCCAAGAACCCACTTTTTACCCATTGGATAAAAACCTTCCCCCACCCATTTTGGTCCGAGAACCTCTTTTACCCATTGGATAAAACCCTTTTTTACACACTTTAGTAAAAAACCTTCTTTCGTCCATTGGATAAAGATGTTCCCTCTTTTCCATTGGCTAGAAAAACCTATAACTACCCCTCTCCTTTGGATTTCACACACCAAAAAACCCCACCTCACTCCATTGTAGTGAAACTCTCCTCCCCTCCTCCTCTTGATTTTCTTCGGGTCTTCGGAGTGATCTTCGTCAAGATCCAAAATCTTGTTCGGATCTTCGAAGTGTTCTTCGGGACTTTAAAGATCTTCAATCCAAGTTCTTAATCCGATCCAATTTTTTGCTAAAAATAGTATGTTCTTCAACCCCCTCCTTTGAGTGTTCTTAAGTTTTACCCAAAGTAGAAACCCCCCATTTGAGGTTCTTTGGGTCTATAAAGAAATCTTTGTCAAGATCCGAAACTTTATTTGGATCTTTAAAGTGTTCTTCGGGGCTTTAGAGCTCTTCAATCCATTTTTAGGTCAATCTGTTTCTTTTTAAAAATAGCAATTCCTAGCGGAAGCCCTATCCTAGTGCCCCTGGGATCTTACAAAAAATAATCATTCCCAGCGAAAGCTCTGCCAAAGTGCCACCTCAGCCTAGCCCTCCCCTAACCTATCCCCAGTGGAAGCTCTACTCGAGTGCCACCTCAGTTTAGCCCTCCCCTAGCCTATCCTCAGTAGAAGCTCTACCAAAGTGCCACCTTCAGTCTAGCCCTCCCCTAGCCTATCCCCAGTGAAAGCTCTACCATAGTACGACCTCAGTCTAGCCCTCCCCTAGCCTATCCTCAACGGAATCTCTATTGGAGTTTCACCTCAGCCTAAGCCCGAAAATACCTTTCCCTAGCCAAAGTTCTGTCCAAATCCAAATCTAGAAATACCATTCCCTAGCCAAGCTTTTTCCGAATCCAAATCTGAAAGTAACCATTTCTAGTCGGAACCAAGTTTGAATACCATCACAATCAGCATCTCTCAAGAAAGGAAGTTGGAGGTCAAGACCATCTTCCCTGAGCTAGGAGAATCCAAAAGACAGTCTGAGCCAGTACTAATCAGGGGCCCACCCCTTTTGACCCAAAACAGGGGTTAAGTTTAGGTATAATTTTTCAACCAACTTGTCATAATGTAGACTTTATATAGACCTTGTTTTAGTGTATATAGTAGTTTGATTTCAATTAAACCCCATTTGTATGATCCAGATCCCCACATTGGACCATCATCAAACCCCCGTCTTAAATGATGAATTTTACACTCTTGCGAAATACGCCTCCACGTATCTCCAAGCGGTGATACGACAATGCAAGGCTCGTAAGCAAAGCACACATGACACGAACCCCTCCCCTCACATAAAAGAGAAAGAGAGAGGAGAGAGGTCAAGATGTAAGTCCTTTTCCCCCCCAAGGGAAGAGAGACATCTCATCATCTCTGGCTACTACCCTCACAGTGGCAACTCTGCTAGGGATAAATGTCAAGCTTCCAATACTAGATGCTACCTTTAAATGCTAGAACACTTTCCACTACATTTGTTTGAAAACATATTTGGCTAGCCCCATGTTTGTAATTGTATTTGCTAACCACATCATGCATCGTGCTTGAAGTGAAATCATTTGGTGAGGGACTCCCTATCATGCCCGCACCCTCAGGGAGGCCAGCGCATGTCATAGAGAGTACTTTGAGAGCAAATGATACCCGCTTCCTATGAAAGAATGAAAGGTATCATCAAACGGCGAGGATGTTATATTTGTGCCAGCACCCTCGGGGAAGTGCGTGCACTTTATGACATTTTGAGATCGAATGCGTCATCAAACAACGAGGATGTTTGTAATTGTGCTAGCACCCTTGGGGAGGTCTGTGCACTTTAGGGCATTCTGAGATCGAATGATGGTTACCCTACATTACACTTTTGCACACAATCACTCACGGTTCCACCACCCCATGGTCAGTTGCTTAACCTCATGTGTAGTCACGAGTAATGGGCAAGGAAGTCATCCCCTTGATCTCGTACCTACGGGTATATCAAAAGGATCACGTACCTTGCCCATATAGATCCTGTCAATGAAGCCTTGTCGGTTCTATTGCATTCATCGTACGCTCGCATCATGTAGAAAATAGATGAAGAAGCTGGGAGCACCACAAGCTAACTGTAGAACTTGTTTGTAGTCTTGAAAAGGAATATTCCTATATTATATTCCCGTTGTAAAGAATTTCTTTCCTAAGTTGGTTTCAGATAAAAGGTGTCCCTCCTCCTTAATGAAAAAGTCCAGATACGTGACTCAGGGGCAATCCTGTCAGAGTCACTTCAAGTCCCAAGAAGTCCTGAGAAAAATCAAGAGGAAGGACACTTTGTGGAGAAAAGAGCAAGAAAAGCATGACTTTATTACATGGAATATCTTATGGGAATATTCTCGACAAGCCATTTGTATGAATCTCTCGCTTATGACATTGGGTGGACCAGGGGCATCGAACCCTATCCATCCCCTATCATTAAGCGAACTAACTTTGGATGGATCATTAGTTGTTAATCTAGTGAATGTGTGAACAAGGGGTTGGGAATTCAAGAATCCTAAAATAAGCTATTTTTGATTCAGGCATAATTCCACACCTCAAGTATTTCCCGCGGTCCCTTTGGACTCGTCAGGGTAATCGGTTGACTCGCCTATGTCCGATGTCACCTCCATCGTCTCCTCGAGACTGTCTACCACCAAGTGATTACGGCCCAGTTAGTATGGATCCACATGACTCTAAATCACCCGAATAGGCCTAGGTCCTTCCCGTCGAGACCTTGCAAACATAAATGGCTGAAGTCAAGAAAGGGATAGCTCAGATACTGCATAGACTTTATAACCCTCCTAGAGCTGATCCCAGGAATGAGCCAGCACCAGCTAGGGGAGATGTGGAATAAAATGGAGCTACAGGTTATCACAGGAACTCTTCCCGAGTTGACTCAGGAGAACCCGAGCAGGTCAGACCAACTGGTCAGAGAGGATCTTCACCTACCCATCCAAATGGTCAGTGAGGGGCCTATTCCAGGGTGGTGATTGAAGATGAAGAAGAGGAATTTACAACACACGTCCGCATTGAGCCTCTAGAGATGTAGAAAGAAAGGAAACTCAGAGAGCAGTTAGAGAAGTTGGAGAATATGATTCAAGTGGAAAAAAGCTCAGAAGGCCAAGCAGTGGATTCAAAGGAAATGAGTTTTTGTTTTAGGGCAAGAATTCCTGAGAAATTCAAGTGGCAGACTGATAGGTTTGATAGGTCAAGGGACCCCAAGGCTCACCTCAAAGTTTTTCTTAGCATCGCCAAGTCATGGTAGCTTACAGATAACCAGATGGGGCAAGCCTTTACGCTAACCCTATCGGGACTAGCACTAAGGTGGCTCACACAGTTGGAGTCATCCCAAACTTAGAATTGGGAGATGGTAGTGCATCCTCCTAATCTCAGCATAAACCTCCGGGGACACCTGAGAAAGAGCATATCAGCCAGAGGAAATCAAGAGTTAATTGGAGGATGATCAGATACACACATAATCATAAAGAATAGGCAGCCAAAGGAAAGCATCTACATCTGTGTTCGGCTCCAGAAGATGAGGGAGACTAGGTTGGCTGCGATGGGATAGGTCCAGGTAGGGAAGCCACGAAAGGGAACTTAAGCAGCCCTGAGAGACCCACTAGCACTGGTAGAGGGTCCTACTTATGAAGGATCTACACGTCTCACTCTCCCCTGAAAGAACTTCAGTCAAGACCAAAATAGAAAGGGATTTGAAGAAATACTCAAGAAATGGTAACATACCATTGGATCGTTAGGATCAAGAGGGGTGCATACTGTCTCCTCCTCCAGGAAGGCTTCGTAGTCTCTCTCCTGATCCAAAAATGAGTCATCGCATACTCTGCCAGCCAAACGCTCCATCTCATCTACTGGGATGATCTCTGGGTAGTGCATAGTGGGTGGAGGAAGATTGGGAGAAGGGAGTGGCTTGATATCTAACTGGGGTACTACTCTCTCCCAAATACTAGGCGTGACCCCACATTCTCCGAAAAAGGACTCGGTGCTCGGATAAATGCCTAGCCAACGCGACTCCTGCATCATTAGGAAATACGAGGTGATGGAATGGTCTCCAAGTAACCTGCGAAACCAAGGAGAGGTAAGTACAGTAGAAAATGAAAGGAATATCGTGTCAGACACGGCGTACCTCGGTGAGATCATTCAAAAGAGAACGAGCGGTGGTCCCTAGAGGATGGCGTCGACCTCTGAGCACCTGATTATCTCCCCACTTTGTGGCTACAGGGAAGAAGAATGCCTCATGGTCCCTCAGTTTAGGAGCTATGGTCCCCAAGTGCTCAAAGCACTAAGGTTGTTTCAAGTAATTAAAGTAAGAAAGTGCAATCCAAATGAATGAAAGGAAATGGGTACAAGAAGGAAAGTTACCTGAATAATGAAGCCTGCCCCCTTAAGGGCCCTGTCTCCATAGGACAACAGATCTAGGGACTGCAAGAGATATGCATAGGCACCCCCACCCCAGTCCCAAGAGTCTACTATACAAAGATCTCGAAGGAAGTACACCAGACGGATATCCACTCCCCCTCGGAGGTCGTTGAAGAGGCACTGATCCACAGCAAATAGCAAGAAGGAACGGGCCACCTGAGATATGTTACCTGGGTCCTCCCCTAGGCCTACTTTCCACCATCAGGCACTGATCTCCCCTATGCAAATGTGTGTCTGGCCGACTGTAATGGTAATGCCGATCAAGTCTACGAACTCTTGGATAGTCAAAGCCCTGGGTAGGGTCATGGATCTACCCCCAAATGGAATGCTTATGAAAGCATAGAAGCACAAGGGCGTGATGGTGATCTCACCAACATGAAGATGGAAAGAATGAGTACTCGGCCACCACCACTCCATCAGGGCTCCCACCAGTCCAAGGTTAAACTTTTGAGTCTCTACTAAAGCTTGCCGGCCCAAGTATGATGCATCAACTATCTACTTTACTCTACGAGGAAGCATCTTATGCCATGAGTGAACCATATTCGGATGGCCATATGAGACCAAGGTAGGTGGTTTCCCTCCCCTCATGCTAATGGAAATAAAGAATGTATAATAATAAAATAAAAAAAAGTAAAAACAACATAAAAAGAAAGACAAATTAAGAGTAAAATATAATCAAAATAATAAATAAAATGTAAGGACTTACCCAGAAACCCCATATGGAGTTGCAAATGTGATTCCGGCTACTGTGAAGAGTTTGCCCAAAGTACCAGTCGGCTAGGCCCTCATCCCTATAGGAAGGATTGCTGCAACTCTCAAGCTGAACTTCTCCCAAAGTCTTCCTCTTTCTCCTTTCAGCCATAGTTTCTAAAATTTTAAGAAACCCCAAAAAGTTTTAAAAATTGCTAGAAACCCTAAAAAATTTTCCAAATTACACAAAAGCCCACAAGAATATCAAATTCTCCAAATAACTCCCCCCTCAAGAACAAGATGAAGATCTTCAAGAACTTCAAGAACAAGATGAAGATCCTCAAGAAATTCAAAACCAAGATGAAAAACTCCAAGAACAAGTAGGAAAACTTCAAGAAAAATCAGAGAGCTCCAAGAACTCAAAACTCACTCAGAAAAGTTAGAATGAAGAATGAACAAGGGAGAGGGGACCATTTTAGCAAAAAAATTTTATTTACCTAAAAAAAAATTGAGATTCCAATTCAAAAGTCCAAATTCAATCCAAGAGCAAATCAAGATTCCAAAAGATTAGAAATCCAAAGAAGAATCAAAGAATCCAAAAAATCCAAATCAAGACCCAAAATAAGTTCAAATCAAAAGATTCCAAATCAAGACCCAAAATTCAAAGTTTAAATCAAAAGTAAAAAATCAAAAATTAATTGTTAATGTCTTTTATAGGGTTGAAAGAGTAGCGAATTTCTTTTCTATAATTGACAATACCAGATAGCCCAGCCCGATTTGAAAGAACCCACCTAGAAGACCAGATAGCCCAGTCGGGTTCTGTCGGTTCGAAAGAACCCACCTGAAAGACTAGATAGCCCAGCCCGGTTCAAAAGAACCCACTTGGATGGCCAGATAGCCCAGCCTAGTTTGAAAAAACCCACCTGGAAGACCATATAACCCAGCCTGGTTCAAAAGAAACCACTTGGATGACTAGATAGCCCAGCTCGGTTTGAAAGAACCCAACTGGATGACCAAATAACCTAGCCCGATTGAAAGAACCTGCCTGGAAGACCAATTCCCTGAATTGGCACATGTGAAGCCTAGCTAAGGAAAATCAAAAAATTAAATGTTTTTACTTATTGCAATATTGGAAGACTGGCGAATTCCTCTCTTGTAACCCTTAGTTCCAGATAGTCCAGATTGGGTCAAAAGACCCAGCATGGAGACCATATTCCTTGAACTGGCACATGCGAGGCCCAGCTAAGAAAGAGTCAAAGATCAAAGTACTAACCTTTTTGTAGGATTGGAAGAGTAATGAATTCCTTTCCCCCAAATGGCAGCCCCGGTAAGTCCTAAAACTTTAGAGATATTATCTATTGCATTTTTCAACTCCATCATAATTGAGCAAGATGACAACAGTACGTGCTCCAGGTGACAAAATGTGCTTGCTCTTTTCTTTGCCCTTCGATCGTTGGCACAGGCCTTTGCCAAAGAGAGGCATTTTATAGACACCAATTTTGTCACCATCCTCTGGCTATGATAAAATATGGATCTTGGACGTGACTTCTAGCTTCCGATCAATAGAGATGCTGATGAAAACATTTTTCCACCAGAAACCCTGAAAAACCCCACGTGGGAGAGAAGAGGGTCCAATTTTAACTTTTTATATATGAAGGAATCCAGTCAAGATGACCATATGGATGGATATTCTCAAGAATACAATTCCGATGATATATGGCACGTCAAAATCGGACCAACCGATCTCTCGTAATCGTCACCAGAAAAACCCACGCGTACTGGCCAACAGGCCAGCCCTCACGCTTGCTTGAAACCCTTGGTTGTAGCCCATGCCTGCTGCCCATAGCTATAGCCCATGGCAGCGATGCATGGTTGATGCCCATGGGTTGTAGAGTTATGCTGCCATGCACCTGCCATGCACCTACCATACACCACCCAAGCCAAGCCCCTGCCCACCTACTATGCACCGACCATGCACCACCCAAGCCAAGTCCCTGCCCACCTGCCATGCACCCACCATGCACCACCCAAGCCAAGCCCCTGGCCACTAGCCATGCACGACCCACAAACCCACAGCCCTTGCCCCCACGCACAAACCTACAACCCCGCACCTCGCAGCCTATGCTCGTAGCCCTGTTTATAAGTCTTTGCCACCGCATCCAATGCCTATGGCCCCGCACTAGTATGCCCACGCCTACGCCTTATAAGCCCGTGGCCCCACACTCCCTGACTGAGCCCCCGCCCCTGTGGGCAAAGGCCCATGCCCCTGTGGATATTGGCCTGTGCCCATGCCCTATGCATGTGTGCTGATCCACAGGTTAGTCCACGCATGCGTGCGCTTGCCAGCAAGTCAACCTACACATACCCGTACACCATGTGCTGCCCAACTTTTCCATCCACTACCCATGCACCGCACACCCATAACCCTGTCCTGTGCATTTCGGCTTAATCATTCGCGTCACAGACAATGGCTGGGGTTGGTGTTCCCCTGACCCAATGGGTGAAGAAATTTCCTCTTCACCCACTTAAGACCAAAAAAAACCCCTTTTTACTAAGGATTCTCTCTCCCAAGAACCCACTTTTTACCCATTGGACAAAAACCTTCCCCAACCCATTTTGGTCGAAGAACCTCTTTTACCCAGTGTATAAAAGCCCTATCCCCCCACTTTAGGCAAGAATCCTTCTTTTGTCCATTGGATAAAGATGTTCCCTCTTTCCCATTGGTCGAAAAAACCTATAAATACCCCCTTCCTTTGGATTTCACACACCAAAGCCCCACCTCACTCCCTTGTAGTGAAACTCTCCTCCCCTCCCCCTCTTGATTTTCTTCGGGTCTTCGGAGCAATCTCTATCAAGATCCAAAATCTTGTTCGGATCTTCGAAGTGTTCTTCAAGACTTTGAAGATCATTAATCCAAGTTCTTAGTCCGATCCAGTTTCTTGCCAAAAGTAGTATGTTCTTCAATCCCCTCCTTTGAGTGTTTTTGAGTTTTAACCAAAGTAGAAACCCCCCCTTTGAGGTTCTTCGGGTCTATGGAGAGATCTTTGTCAAGATCCGAAAATCTATTCTAATCTTCAAAGTGTTCTTCGGGGCTTCAGAGCTCTTTAATCCATTTTTAGGTCAATCCATTTCTTTCCAAAAATAATAGTTTCCAGCAGAAGCCCTGTCCGAGTGCCTCGAGAATCTTTCTAGAAATAGCCATTCCCAATGGAAGCTCTGCCAAAGTTCCACCTCAGCTTAGCCCTCCCTAGCCTATCCCCAGTGGAAGCTCTGTTGGAGTGCCACCTTAACCTAAGCTCGAAAATAGCCTTCCCTAGCCAAAGCTATGTCCAAATCCAAATCCGGAAATAACCTTCCCTAGCCGAAGCTCTATGCGAATCCAAATCCGAAAGTAACCATTCCTAGTTGAAACCCTATCTGAATACCATCACAATCAGCATCTCTCAAGAAAGGAAGTTGGAGGTTAAGACCATCTTCCCCTAAGCTAGGAGAATCCGAAAGACAGTCCTAGCCAGTACTAATCAGGGGCCCACCCCTATTGACCTAAAACTAGGGGTGTCAATTCCTAAACCGAACCGGTAAAACCGGCCGGACCAAACCGATAACAACCCGGACCGAACCGAACCGAAGCCTTATTGGTTCGGTTCGGTTTCAAGTATTGTAACCCCAAAACCAAACCGAACCGCACTGAAAACCGGATGAACCCGAAACCAAATCGAAACCGGCTCAAAACCCAGACCGAAACCGAAACCAAACCTGTAAGAAACCGAAACACTCCAAAATTTATTAAAAAAATTAAAATTTGAATAGTTTTGTATACATTTGTATGGAAAATCGAATTCAAACTAGACCAAAAATCAAAACCAACCCGGTTACAAATAGATTTAAGAAATCGAAGTTCAACAATTCATCATTTGGTTGTTTCCTAATGGCTCCATACCGGTTTAAAAAACCGATCCAAATCGAAATGAACCTAATAAATCCAAACCGGTACCAACCCGAACCCAAACCGCACCGAAACCGACACCGGACCGAAACCGATAAATCCTTATTGGGTCGGTTTCGGTCACTTCCAAACTCACACCGAAACCGGTGGAACCGGACCGAAACCGCACCGACCCGGACCGTTGACACCCCTACCTAAAACAGGAGTTAAGTTTAGGTATAACTTCTCAACCAACTTGTCTTAATGTATACTTTATATAGACCTTGTTTTAGTGTATATAGTAGTTTAAATTCAGTTAATGTATATATGTGTGATAACTTAGCCATGCATATGGAATATGAATAGTCGTGAAAAATTTTTGTTCTTAAGCATCTAGTAGGAAGATCAATTGAATCGGATATATTGGGTGCCTAACACATTCCCAATTCTATAACCTGACACTTATCCTAATTCTCTGGACCAGACCAATTTCTAGGCCTTTTTCTCCATAATTGGGCCCACCCCGGGTCCTAGGCCCATAATCCTAGGTGACGACTCCAAACCCTTTTGTATGATCCCAATCCCCGTATTGGATCATTATTTAATCTCTGTCTCGAATGATGAACTTTATACTCTTACAAAATAGGCCTCCACATATTTTTGAGCGGTGATATGGCGGTACGGGGCCCGCAAGTAAAGCACACATGACACACTGCTCCCTCGTTAAAAAGAGGAGAGGAGAGAGGTTGGAATCGATGCCAAGCCCCTTTTCACAAAGAGGGCAGAGGCATCTCCAGCCGCTACCCTCACACCTTTATACTTGAGGGTCTCATCCTTAGTCAAGGTGAAGTTCAGATCTTGCTGCTTTCCTTTCTTAATGTCATTTTTCAACTTTTGCAAATATTCAACAATGGCATGGGCTACTATGATTCTCACCACAAAGGATAGTTTACCTCTAATGCTGCTAGTGACAAGGTGACACCTTCTATCAATAGCTTTAGGTCCAACCTCCTGTCCTCCCTAATGAGTCACTCATTGACTGTCAATGATGCAAGTGATAGTTTTTTTTAATTTTCTACTAAGTGTGTTACACTTGTGCCCTAACCCGACAAAATTTGGACTTTTGTGATTGATCGCGGATCGGAGATGTAGAGTACCAATGGGTTTTGGCTCGTGGTAGCCCACTGCAAAAAGGGAAGGGATGATCCTACTTGCCTATGCATTTCATGCCTATCCAATTGAAGGGAATTCAAACCTTCCCACTCCAAGTGGTACGTGAATTTGCACCCCTACACTCGAGTCCCAACATGCATCAAAATTACTAGAGGACCATGCACATATCCTAGGTTAACCCCCTATGGAGTGACCACAGTGGGACATCAAGCAGTAAAGGCACATCACTGCCTTGGCCATAGGAAACAAGGCCACTGGAAGCACCTCGGATGAATCCGGTGGCCCTTGTGATGCTGATTGGGTTTTGATGCCTGTGGGCCCCATAACCCTTCCCAATGACTTGTACACCCTCACAATGATGTGCACCCATTGTAGTGAACCTCGACTAACCTCCCTCACACCCTTCCCAATGACTTGTACACCCTATGAGTCTAAGGAGGTGGACCCACGTGTCCCGAATGAAGATTTAACCTACTTGAGTAAGATAAGTGGCCAACAAAACGGACCTTAGGTTCCTCACTTACTATAAATATGGGAAGTGAGTTCATTTCTCACTTCTCCCTTGTCCAAAACATGGGAGATGGAGAAAAGAGAGGAGGAAGGAAGAAAAGGGAAGAAGAAGAAGGAGACGAAGAGGGTTGAGCTCTCAGCTTCACACCTTGTTACCGGATTGTTGCTGGAGGTAGGTACTATCCTCCCCTACAACCTCTTCTCTTCCATTTTTAGTTTTGCAACTGAGCAAGGATGATAATCACCGGGTTGGAGGGGTGAGCCTCTATCCCGACACTTCCTAGAGGTCAAGTGAGTGTATATCATACTCCATCGTGTGTTTGTTGAGCACAACTAAACTGGATGAGCTTCGACAACCCTTTTGACCAAATGTGAAGTTAAGTTTTCGATTGTTTGGTTGTTGTATCTCCCAAACAGCTCAGTGGAATCGGGATTTCTTTGGCTTAGAAGAGAGGTAGGAAGACCCGCTACAAACTCCATAGATCAAATCTTGACAATTGTGCCCAAGCTAGAGAACCCCAAAATTTGTTGGCACATTTTTGGGAATCCACCAGAAATAGCCATCGAAAACACTTGGACAGGATCCAGTGGCATATTTTTGGTGAAGCCCAGGCCCTTAGGAGGCCTCTGCCAAGGCCACCGAAAACACCACTGATATTTTCTGTGGATTTTACCTATTTCCGGTGGTATATTTTCAGTGACCCTTATTGTTTTGTCAAAATTGACTGAATTTTTACTACTTGGGGGAGCCCTTATGTGTCCCTCTCTGGTGTTTTCAACACACATTGACACCTGTTTACCCTTGTGCATAGTACAGAGATAGGCACGTATAAAGAGACCAAATGTGAGTTGATATCCGGTTGACATAATTGGAACTTCACCCATCCAAGCTACAACCAAGGTGAGGGGTGGTTGACATTAATATTTGGAGTGTTTAGTAGGTGGAGATGGACTAGGTGGCCTTCCTCTACCTTGTGCCAGGGGAGCAAGAGACTGAATAAATTATAAATAACCACAATAGAAACATGATAAAAAAAAAAGCATTTAAAATAGTTGTGATTAGTATAGATAGGGTGTCTATGTATGTGGGGGTGGTAGGGCACAGTTCAATTTTAAATAGTAAAGAATTCTTCCCACCGGTTGATCTAACTGGTAAGTTAGCGTTTGCAAATGGATCTCACGAGTAAATCAATCAAAAACTTCAAAATCTCAAAAATCCCACTAGTAGGTCTCACTAGTCGATCAATGTGGCTCAAATCGATTGACCGAGGAGGTAAAAACTGTTTAGAAATGACAATCCGGGAGTCATTTCCTTATTCCAAATCTTAACATTTGACTCTAGAGAAACATCTAGCGAGTTTCATCAAGGTGTTCTACTAACTATCTAAGGTTTAAATCTCCGTTACTTCACTACACAATCACTCTAGGTAAGCTCTCTAACGTTTATACTAGCGAAACTTCTATTTTTTCCATTTTGTAAACCCTAGGTTTTCCTTTTTCTCTTCAAACACTAGGTTTTTGTCCAATATTTGACACTTAAACCCTAAATTTTTATGTTTCCTCTTAGGTTTCATTGCAAAATGTTGTCGGGCTACGACCCACAACAATTGTGCCTACATCTCGGCTTACCCTACATCTGTTCACAAAGTTATAACCATGGTTTTGTTTGGGTATAAGAGGAGTAAAACTTGTCATTATTCATGGAAAAGAACATAGATAACGGAAAACACTTGGTGTGGATGAACTTCACTAAATTCAATGTTTGTGGGAGGTTATGTCACACCCTACCTTCTGAAGGCCAAGGTATACGGCACTGGAGACCTCACCGCATCCAGTCAACCTATTTCCCCGGGATCTAAACTAAGGATAGCTCATAACATCACAACCCACAACTACAATTCAGAGTTCGTAGGGATATAAACAGTCCATCTGCAGAATATATTACATCATTCCCAATGTCACTATGTGATACCATATGTATATATATATATTATAGTTATTGAGAACAACTTAAAATCAAAGGAATATTTACACAAAAATATATACATCCCTCCACATAGCTTGACAGAAATAGTTATAAAAAAAGAGTATTGTCCAAAACACTTCCTACTCTTCAAAGGTATTGGCCTCCATATGTACAGTCACAGTCGGTTCCATGTTGGGCTTCATCCTTTGGAAAATAGGCCAGGTGACCTGTCACACCCCAATACCAATAGACCCAAATTACCATTAGGAATACCAACGGTGTGAGTAAGACACGTAGCTGTCTTACAAACCTACTAGGATCTTTGATAGCAGTACCTTAATATTTTCACAATCTCACATCACAAACCAATATAAGCAGCGGAATCAAAGTATAGTAGAGGAATCATAAATAAAATAGGGAAAACCTCTAATAATAATATAATAGCAATAACCGAGTTATTCTATTACATTCACCCATGACATATAATATAATCTCAAAAAAGTATACAATTCACAGTTATACCCAAAAGTATCAAAGCATGATGTACAATTTCACAGTGCGGCGTAAGCACAGTGGCTGCAAGCACAGTCCTTATCGTGCTCCTCTACTTCTGGCATCCACTAGTCTCTCAAACCATACTCTGACCCAGAAGATACTGGGTCACCCGCCATTGGCACCACGGTACTTGCATCATCATCTAAAAATGGATGTATGCATGAGGTGAGCTTTCCAACTCGCTCAGTGAGGGGTGGGGTCAAGCACATCCAAGCAAGACAATAGCAGTAATAATTTATGATGCATGATTGCGTAAATTAAACACATAGTCCAAGATGCTCATGATGTAGTTCATTTATTTATTATCCACCTAACAATACAAACTAAGTCTGATAAATGCTACTATGGCGCATTAGGCTATATCCTTTGTCTCAGAACCGCCATCGATTACGTAAAGATACAAACCCTAACCATGAATAGAAGCTTGTCAGCCTCTGTATGCGTCCATGGATCACCCAAAAAACCCCTGATAACTCCCTCCTGGCAGTCACAACACCGATACATTATGGGCCACGTCGGACAGGTTCCTACCTCTAATAACAATCGCATTGTATCGTGGGTGTGGCATTCCGAAAAGACACATCGAACATACCACAATGAGTTATCCAACATCTCAACCCCTATTGGCAAGGGTTCGTAGCATAGGGAGTGATACCTAACCACATATATGCTATATGCCTTTATAGTGATGCAGTTAGTTTGAATTACACGATACTGGCAAGACCTCGGCCACAAAGTGTAATCCATCTCCAAATACAGTCCCGGGTACACGATACAAGTGAGACCTTGGGCACAAAGCGAAACCTGAGACTATTTACCTAATCTAGCATACATATCACAGTTGAGTATGGACTACACGACACCAGTACCAATCATTGGCCATGAAGCGCATTCATTTCCAAATGCAGTCTCAGGCTATATGATACCAGTGAGACCTTGGCCACAAAGTGTAACCTGCGACTACAACTAACTCTAATACATATAAGCAATACATGAATGCAACATACATACGGAAATTACGGCACTGTTACCACCTCGGCCACGTCAAATTCTATCTCACATGCACAACCAAACACACAACGATCATGATACCGGTACCACCTCGGCCACACCAGATCCCGTAATACATCTCCATACAATTCATATCAAAATCGTAAAATGACAAATGTAACATATCATCATCGCATTTGAGCAATTACAATTAAATATATACTTCTAAGTATGTGAGCAATTTGATAATAATAAACATTCCAAAAATAAACACAGTTCATCCCTCACCTGGTTTACAATCAGGGTGTGTTCGGGTTCAAGTACGGCCACCGATCGATTTAATCAATTCTGGCTTTGGGGCACGTGTGCATCACTATCCTAGACACAAAGGGTATCGTACATCAGTATGTATAGGGAACATTGGGGGGGTCCCACACTGGTCACCCCAAAGGATACAGACACTGTCCCCAAATGACAGTACTGTCACCGAAAACACCCACCGAAAATAGGGTATTTCCACTAAAAATATCAGTCCTGTTTTCGATGGAGAAGATAGAGAGCACATAAATCTCATATGTCCACTAGAAACAACCCACCAAAAATAGCTACAGTGTTTCCTGTGCCATATTTTCAGTGGTAATATAAAAAGGTCCAACTCGAATTGGTGCTTTTCGGCTCAGGCCCGATTGTCGGGATTTGTTCTATGGAGTTTGTAGGGGATGTTCCTAGTATCATTTAAAGCCAAGAAAATCCTAATTCCATCAAGCTATTTCGGAGATACATTGATCGAACGATTGCCTAGTTGCTCTTTTGGCAAAACATGTTATTGGAGTTCACCAAGCTTGGTTCGAGCTCGGCAACAACACCGGGAGGGTAGAACACACATTCTACGACCTTAACAACGTTTGTACACTAAGATTACATCCAAACCTAGCTTTGTCTAGATAAATATGAAGAGAAAGAGAGTGGTGGAAGTGAGTGTACTTACCTCTGGCAGCAATTCCGGCAACTTGATAGTAGTCAACACCAAGGTAAGCCTCCAACCTTCTTCTTCCTCCTCTTAGTCTTCCTTCCTCTCCTCTTTTTCTCCTCTCCTACATTAAGCTCAAGGGAAATGAGAAAATGAATCGTCATTTCCCAACTTATAACTTAAGTGGACCTTAGGGTCTGCTTGGGTTAGACCCCTTTCGGACCAATCAGGTTAAAATGAATTTTAGGGCACGAATACCCGACCATTTAGGTCCGTAAAATGCTCACACCATGAGGAAGGTGTGGAGGATGATTTGGGATCACCCGAAACCATTTATGATGTGAGTGGTGGGAACCACGGGCATCCGACCCCCGACAGCAGCCTGTCAACCCACCGAAACAAGCACCAGAACCAGGCCCAAGCTACTTTCGGTGGCATATTTCCGGTGGTCAAGACAATGTTGTCTTGACAACCTGCTATCCCATGGAAGTCTTCCATGGGTGGTTGCCCTTGGACATGCTAAAGGCCATTTGATAATTTTTTATGCGTGTCGGAATTCAAGTGTGGGGAGTCGGGTCACTTACCATTTGGAATCGGAAGGTATGAATACCCTCCAGTTAGATACGCATGTAATACACGAACATGTGGGGCCATCTCTACCCCTTCGATAATGCACATCCACGAGCCAAAACCCGGTCATACTTCTAAACTCTGATCCGAGGCCTATCACAACAGTTCAAATTAGACCGAATTAGGGCACGGGTGTAACATGATCCATGGCCATTGCCTCATAATCAGGGTTGGAAGTTGAAAGAATACTGGTCTCAACATCTAGAGAAGTGAATAAAGAGGGATGAGCACGTCATGCTCAGTAAGGGGGTGGGGCAAGCAAGCACACACAATACAAATGATATAATGCATGCTCCACACCTTACATGATGCTTATGAATCCATTTTCATTACACTACCTCCTAGTCCATTACTAAGTCTAATATCAATGGTATAGTGCTATGCAATGTAGGTGGCATTCCCTACGCTGTACGTTGGGCCTCAGGAATACAAGCTCGTTGTAGGTAGGATTGAGTTAATCCTGGTGAGAGCCTCAGTCCCCTAGCTAACCCCCAGGTTAGTAACCCTGGGCAATCAAGCATATAGTACATCATATCCTATTGCTATCCTTCTCTGAGTACAGTATGTCGCACAAATAGAGATGTATTGTTGATCAGGCAGCCACTCATATCGTGATTAGTCAGTACCTATCCCCCTACTAACAAGTGGTTGTAGCACTCGGGTGGTGATAACCTAGCCCAGCAATTCTACATAATGCACAATTATCCATCATCTATTCATCACATTTACACAATATTAATATGGGCACCTACCAATGACCAATCTTACCGGTCTTACATTTCTCCACTTCCAAGTCTGTCATGACCATATACATAAGATAAAATAATAATGCACACATCAATATGCATGAGATACTGCGAATTGCAGCCATCAAAATAAAATAAATGAACACTCCAAAAAAATATTACATACTCACTCACCTTGGTATCCAAGGTTAGAAAATTCTCCTTTCTAAGTTGAGTAGATTTCCTCACTACAACTTCTACTTCCTATTTCATATTATATTTAAATCATTACTACTATATTTAAAATCTGACTTATTATTTCAAATTGAATGGGGTCATCTTTCTTACTCTTCTTAACAGGACTCAGTCTAAGTGGCAATTCCATTCACATTCGTAACTTTTAAAATTAGAGCTTACAAGCATGAACCCTATCATGTATGAGGCATGTTGCTTTATTATCTATGTATTACGGGTCCACAGTAGTTTAGAAAGGTTGCAGGCCTACACAACAACCTTTTTGGCTTCTGAAAGCCCAACCGCCTGGAGACAGGAAAGATGACCTGCTGGCTGGTTGTCTCCCATCAGTTCTCCCAAACTCTATAGAATTTGATTATGTGCTAAGCTTCTCTTCTTCATAGCCTACTGTGAAGCTAATTTGAACCATATGCACTAAATTCGACCCTGACTTGGGTTGAATACATTCATTTACAAATTCCTTATGGAAAAATCCAACCCAATTCAGCTTACAATAGAATTCTATAATGAAATTAAAGAAAATTCACTAAAATTTTCTATTCCAACAATTATCAAATTTCTACCCTAACATGTGAAATAATCTTTCACCTAATTGATCTTATTATCAATTTATTTTTCCTCCATGCCACTGAATTTATAGAAACCCTAGATTCTAGAGTTTGCAGGGAAATTTGTCAATGGAATAATTCCTTGGGAAAGAATTTTTCTTACTGGGTAGCAATTCCTTGTATAGGCTTTTCTTGGCAGCCCCTAGTTGGTAAAACCATAACCCTAGCTAGCCTATTGGTACAAAATTCCACTTCCCTAACCCTAGTACAACAGTAGAATACTCACCTGGTAGTAGCCTGGTCCAATAACTGTCTGTGGTAGGTGAGTTCACTTCCTATTTCTCTCTCTTCTACTTCTTCCTTCTCTTTTCTTCTTCTTCTTCTCCTTCTTTCTCCTCTTTTCCTTTTACAATTGATGGCAGCCCACGGTTAGGGTGAGAAAATTGCCCTAAGTCCCTTATATAGGGCAGCCCTATATATATATATATATATATTTTACTTATATAACTGTATATGTATATTTTATATTTTGTACTATATTTTCTCATTAGATTATGGGCACAATATGTATATTTATATCACACCTTGTCTAACTCATTCTCATAAGGGAAATATTGGAAATTACACAGTAGAACGGTGGGTCCCACCATACAAAACCAACTAGAATTGCATTCTTCCAGGCTCAACCGGCGGGCCGGTCAAGTCCCACTAGTTAAGCCATTTTGGGTTCCCCCTTGGTCTATCATCTTTCCTCTTATGTTTGTTCTATTGCTTATTATTTTTACCTCTCTACCCAGAGTCTTTGATGATCACCCCAACAATGTTGAAAGGTTGAACAGTAGCAAGTTGGATCATTCCTTCCCTCTTGGCACTCAACAATTGCCAACTAAGCCAATACTAGTTTCCTCTACTCTGGATTCTTGCCTGTACATAAGTAGGGGTGTGTGATTAGATTAGGGTATTACAATTTCCCCCCTCCTTATTAAAAATTTCATCCTGAAAATTTGTGAGTCGTACCTGATAAACCAAACAATCCAGGATATCTTTCTTTCACTTCATCTTCTCTCTCCCAGAAAGCTTCTTGTTCTGGGTGGTTCTTCCATTTAATCTTCACATATGGTATGGTCCAATGTCGAAGCTGATACTCTTTCCTGTCAAAGATCCCTTTAGGTTGTTCTTCATAACTCAAATTGTCATCCAGATCCGATGTCTCCTCAATAGGTAGTACATGCGAAGGGTCCGGAATATACTTCTTCAACATAGACATACAAAAGACATTATGGAATCCTTCCAATATGGAGGCAATGCCAACCTATAAGCTGTCTAGCCAATCCGATCCAGAATCTCAAATGGTCCCACATATCTAGGACTCAGCTTTCCTCTCCTTCCAAATCTCTTGACACCTCTAATTGGTGAAATTTTCAGAAGGACTTTATCACCCACTTCAAACTCTAGGGGTTTTCTTCTCTTATCTATATAGCTCTTTTGTTTGGATTGAGCTGCCTTGATTCTCTCTCTGATCATATCTACCTTTTCACAGGTAGTCTGTATCAATTCTGGCCCTAGAATTCTTTTTTCTCCAACTTCATCCCCGTACAATGGGGTCCTGCACTTCTTTCCATACAAAGCTTCAAATGGTGCCATACTAATAGTTGATTGATAACTATTATTATATGCAAATTCAATCAATGGCACGTGCTCATCCCAACTATGGTTCATGTCTATAGCACAGGCTCTCAACATATCTTCCAAAATTTGGATTTTTTTTTCTGACTGACCGTCAGTCTGTGGATGAAATGCTATGCTAAAATTCAACTTGGTCCCCATTGCTTTTTGAATACTTTCCCAGAATTTAGAAGTGAACCAAGAATCATGGTCAGAAACAATACTAACAGGCACACCATGATATCTTACAATATTGTCAACATACAACTATTCTAATTTCTTCATAGAAAAAGATATCTTCATGAGTATGAAATGTGCTACCCTTGTTAATCAATCAAAAATCACCTAGATAGCATCATTCTCTTTCCTAGTTCTTGGTAGCCCTATCAAAAAGTCCATAATAATATGTCCCCACTTCCATTTTGGCATTGGAAGAGGCTGTAATAGTCCAAGTGATCTCTGTCTCACTGCCTTCACCAATTGACAATTCATACATTTTGCTACATGTTTTGCCACATCATTCTTCATATTATGCCACCAATATGATTTCTTCAGATCTTTATACATCTTAGTACTTCCTAGATGTAGAGAATAAGGAGTACTATGGGCTTCAATTAATATCAAGTTTATCAATTTCTCTTCCCTTGGAACACATAATCTGTCTCTACACCACAAAATTCCATCCTTCTCTAAAAATCTAAGATCTTTCTGTCTTCCATTATTGATTGCATTACTTATCTATCTCAATACATAATCTTTGGGCTGGGCTTCTTTAATTCTTTCAAATAAGAAGGGTTCAAAAACAAAAGTGGCAAGTAAAACATCTTCAGGGGTCTCCATTTCAATAATTACTTCCAAATCAAACTTCCTTGCTTCTTTTATCAACATCTAATTGGTAGTGAGAGCAGCTAGTGTAGTAGTCTTGTGCTTTCGGGTGAGTGCATCTGCTACCATATAGCTTTTCCCAGATGATAATGAATTGTACAATCATAATCCTTTATAAACTCCAACCATCTTCTCTGCTTCATGTTTAATTCCTTCTAAGTGAAGAGATATTTGAGGTTTTTGTGGTCACTATAAATTTCACATTTTTCTCCATAAAGTAGTGACACCAAATTTTTTATGCAAAGATAATGGCTGCCAATTCTAAATCATGAGTAAGATAATTCTTTTCACACTCCCTTATTTGTCTAGAAGCATATGCAATCACTCTACCATTCTGCATCAACACACATCCCAAACCTTGTTTAGATGCATCACTATATACTACCAGCCTAAGGTGCCATCTGGAATAGCAAGGACTGGAGCTGTTATCAATCAATTCTTCAACTCCTGAAATTGTTTTCACATTCCTCTATCCATTCAAACTTGACTCCTTTTCTTATCAACAAAGTCATAGAGGCAGAAATCCGGGCAAAATTTTTAATAAATCTTCTATAATAACTTGCCAAACCTAAGAAACTCCTGATTTTACTAACATTCTTTAGAGACAACCAATCTAGCACTGCTTTAACCTTTCTAGGATCAAATTCGATACCTCTAGCAAATACAATATGCCCCAAGAAATTCACTTGAGTTAACCAAATTCACATTTGCTAAACTTTGCATACAACTATTTTTCCCTCAACCTTTGCAACACAAATCTCAAGTGAATAGCATGATCTTCGTTACTTCTGGAATAAATCAAAATGTCATCTAGAAATAATATGATATATTAATCCAACATATCATAAAATACCCTGTTCATCAATCCCATAAAGGTTGTTAGTACATTAGTCAATCCAAATGGCATAAACACAAATTCATAGTGACCATACCTAGTCTTAAATGTTGTCTTTGTATATCACTCTCCTTGATCTTCAACTGATGATACCCAAATTTCATGTCAATTTTGGAGAAAGTAGTAGCGCCTTGCAACTAGTCAAACAAATCATTTATGCAGGGTAATGGATATCAGTTCTTAATAGTCAACTTGTTCCGTTCCCGATAATCAATAAAGATCTGTATACTTCCATATTTCTTCTTTACAAACAAGACTGGAGCTCCCCAGGGTGATACACTGGGCTAATAAAACCCTTCTTTAGTAAATCCTGCAATTGTTCTTTCAATTCCTTCAATTCAGCAGTAATCATCATGTATGGTGGCTTAGACACATGTGCTGCCCTAGGTATTAAGTCAATGCAAAATTCAGTCTCTCTATCTGGGGTACACTACACAGATCTTCAGGAAACACATCAGGAAATTATTTTACTACTAACTCTTCTAAGGTTGCAGTCTTCTTGGTAGTATCCCTTACACATGCCAAATAGGCTTCACATCCTTCCTCTAATAATTTTTGAACTTGAATAGCATAAATCAGTAACTTCTTTCCCTGGTCTTTTCTATGCCCCTGGAATGTAAATGCATCTCCACCTTGCAGTCTAAACAATATCTTCTTTTCTACACATAGCACAAAAGCTCGATATGCTAACAACCAGTCCATGCCCAAAATCACATCAAAGTCGTTCATATCTATATAGATCAAATGAGCTATCATATCCACTGTTAGCAAAAATGCGTTTAAAATGTGGTTTCCGTTTGTAACCGTTTAAAATGCATTTTACCGTATGTCCCTATACAATGCGAAAAAAAAAATAGAAATGGCCAAAGAAACCATAATTCCCTTGCTTACGAATTCGGATTTGAGGTACAATTCTCTCTCTCTCTCTCCCCCTTCCCAAATGAATCTGACTATTTTGTTAACAATATGGAAGTAATTCCTGGTTAATCATTTAGGAATTGCAAATTTTGCTTTACAAACTCTTTTCCTATGTCTTCATTCTGGGGTTCTTTTTCTTTGCCTTGCACACAATGCCCTGCGAGAGGCTTCCCTGTACCAGTCATCGGATCTCAAGTGTCTACTGAGCTCTTGTCGGCTTCACTATTTTTTGATCACTTGTGCAGCCTGAGGAGATTTTGATTCAGATTCGTCTTTCTCTCTCTTTGCTTTTCGTCTAGCTCACTATTTGCAAAAAAGGCCATTGATCACCATCCTCTCTCTCTCCCCATTTCTTTGCATTATATATGTAAATAAAGAGGATTATTATTCTCAAATACTCCAAAGCAAAGCTATTTCAACTTCTTTTAATTTTAAGCAAACCAGATCTTATTTATAGTTGGGTTTTTTATTTTAATTTTTTACGATATGGAAGAGTGCTTTTGAAAATATTGATAGCACTTGGGCATGCTTGTTCCAAAATTTTTTTTGCAAGTTTGTCTAGTTTTGAATTCTGATTATAATTCATTCTGTAGTTTTCATTAGTTTTATTTGCATTATAGTCTCTATGTAAATTATAGGTTTTTTGCATCACATTACATTAGGTAATAGCTATTTCCAGTTGTCTATGACTCTGTGATTAGCTAAATGGAACTGTGTGATTATAGTTTCTTGCTTGTTTGGATGTCCACATGCCTAGCATTTTACTGCCTTTCTATTTCATTGAATTCTTTTTCTGTAAATTTGACTTTTTATTTTACACCTTTATTCGTAAGTTAGTAAAGTTGGATGATATGTATGGAGTTTTTTTTTTATATTTTGGATATGTTTTTTTTATTATGGTGTATTAATTTTTAATTTGGAATTTACATTGGATGCTATATTTTGGATGATATATGCAAGAATGTTTGATGTTGTTGTAGTTTAGAACATTAGATGCAGGTATATAGGTAATAATCTCTCAAATTACATGAGCATACTGTCGTTTTTTTTGTTCCATTTTTTTGAAAACTACACGTTTAATACTCTACCATTCGTTTCCGTCTGTTTGCCACTCCCTATTTTTTTTATTGTATCGTTCATCGTTTTTATTTGTTTAAAACCCGTATTGTACGTCTCTGTTTTTTTGTTTTTCTTGTTTTTGCTAACAATGATCATCGCCCACATATCTGAATGGTACATGGCACATATACATCCTCTAGGTCTACAATAAATTCAGTAGTTATACTAACCATCAACTTATGTGCTAACCTTTTCGGTTCTATTCCCAACCTTGGAGAAAAATGAGATGACACAAAAGAATGAGATGCACCAGAGTAAAAAAATTTACAATTGTTGGTATCATAGAAACAATCACTGTACCTGTCACTACTCCAGGTGCAACTTCAGCTTCTTTTACTGTCAGTGCATATACCTTCCCAGATGTCTGTGGTTTCTTAGTGGATATAGATGAAGTAGAAGTCACATTTGGTTCTCCAGGCTTCCTCTGAGGACAAAATCTGGCATATTGTCCCGGCTGTTGGCATAAATAACATCTCACTGAAATGGGCTGAGTAGTGGTGATGGCTAGTTGAGTCTGGGCAGAAGAATGACTGAAATCTATCTTTCTAGATATAGTGGCAGAAGAAGAAGTGGCTCCCTTTACAAATCTCCTAAATTATCTTCCTGTATTCACTGTTTTGGCTCTTCTTGCTGCCTGGACCTGATAACCTTCTCTCTGGTTGTCTTCAATAGACTTGGCAACTTGGACAACCTCGTAATAAGTATAAAGCCGATGTGCAACTAATATAGCTCCAATGCTAGATCTCAGACCCTCTCAAACCTTCTTAGCTTTTGCATTATCATTCTTCATATGCTCAGGGGAAAAATAATATAAGGTTTCAAATTGTTGGTGGTATTCCAGTACTGATTAAGGCCGTTGGACCAATGCCATGAATTTATATTCCTTTCTGTCTCTCACACTGATAGGAAAATAATTCCCATAAAAGACTTTGACAAATTGCTCCCAAGTAGGGTGTGGATGTGTAGCTAACAGTATAGGTCTGGTAGCCTTCCACCAGGCATGAGCCTCATTTTGTAACTGATAAGTGGCACACATGATTTTCTGCTCATCACTACACCCTGGAATGCCAATGCTTTCTCTAATCCCTCTACCCATTTAGAAGGAGCCAAGGGATCATGACTCACACCACTGAAGTATGGGGGCCGATACTTCTAGAAATCTCCATCAACTTACTAGTATATGTCGATACTTGTACTACTGGAGGGCTCTCTGGTGTCTACTGCCCTGTAACAGTACCTATAGCTGGCACTACTTGAGATGCTTGCCCACTAGTAGTTTGTACTATGGCTGGTATCCCAGTGTGTAACTGAGGGGCAGGCACTGTAGGAGCTAGAGGTGGTGCCATAGATACATGATTAGCTAGATGTTCTCTAGCACGTATGGCTGTAGCAATCTCTTCAATCATAGTCCTATTTTGCTGTTGTATTGCTTGCTGCAATCCTTCTTGCATTCCTTGTACCATGTTTGTTACTATTGCTACCACATCCTATGTTGTAAGTACTAGTGGTGTATGTGGTGGCATAGATGTTGCTACTACAGGGATAGGTGCTTGGGCAGGAGTATGTGTCCTAGATGCAATAGAAATCTCAGACTCATCTTCCATTGGCACATAAGGGGTGGCCCTAGTGACTCGACCCCTCTTTCAGTGTCGTGGGTCCTACTGAGGTTGAATACGTCTGGGTGGAATTTTGGAAATTCTTGAAAAATAATAGTATATTAATTCCCAATGCTCAACATAATATTCAGCAAGGACGAGTTATGCAACATAATTTACATACAAACAATGTTTGAGTACCTAGCCAAGGGCACCCACACATTCATAACATACAAATTCTTCTTTTAACTACTGCAAACAACATCAGTACAAAAGAATACTTTTATCTTGAAGCTTTTATTTACTTAATCCTATGACACTGGATATCATAAAGTCTTTGTGTGTTATGAGACTTTTTCCTCCTGAGTCTTGCTTTAATACCACTCTGTCACACCCTCTCTTCTAAAGGCCAAGGTATGCAGCACTGGACACCTCATCGCATCCAGTCAGCCTCTTTCCCTAGGATCTAAACTCAGGATAGTTCATAACATCACAACATACAGCTACAATTCAGAGTTTATAGGGATATAAACAGTCCATTTGCAAAATATATTACACCATTCCCAGTGTCACTATATATATATATATATATATTACAGCTATCTAGAACAACTTAAAATCAAAGGAATATTTACACAAAAAGATATACATCTCTCACGTAGCTTAATACATCAGAGTACTCTTAGAAGAAAATATTTACACAAAAAGAGTATTGTCCAAAACCACTTCCTAACTCTTTAGAGGTAGCCTTCGTATACACAGTCGTCATAGTCATAGTCGGTTCCATGTTGGGCTTCATCCTTTGGAAAATAGGCCAAGTGTTCCATGGCCATTGCCTTATAATCAAGGTTGGAAGTTGACAGAATATTGGTCTCAACATCTAGGAGAAGTAAATAAAGAGGGGTGAGCATGACATGCTCAGTGAGGGGGTGGGGCAAGCAAGCACACACAATATAAATGATGCAATGCATTCTCCACACATTATATGATTGCTCATGAATCCATTTGCATTACACTATCTCCTAGTCCATTACTAAGTCTAATATCAATGGTATAGTGCTATGCAACGTAGGTGGCATTCTCTACCCGGTACTTTGGGCCTTAGGAATACAAACTTGTTGCAAACAGGAGTCATCCAGTCTTGGTTAGAGCCTTAGTCCCCAGGCTAACCCCTAGGTTAGTAACCCCGGGCAGTTAAGCATACAGTATGTCATATCTTGCTGCTATCTGTCTCTGAGTAAAGTACATCGTATAAAAGGAGGTGTACTGTTGATAAGGCAACCACTCATATTGGGATTCGTCAGTACCTATCCCCTTACTAACAAGGGATTGTAGCACTCAGGTGGGATTATCAATCATCCATTCATCACATTTACACAATATTCATATGGGCACCTGCCAGTGACCCATCTGACCAGTCTTACCTTTCTCCATTTCTAAGTCTGTCATGACCATATGGACAAGATAAAATAATAATGCACACATCAATATGCATGAGATACTGGGAATTATAGCCATCAAAATAAAATAAATAAACACTCCAAAAAAAAAAATCAGGGCACCCACTCACCTTAGTATCCAAGGTTAGCAGATTCTCCTTTCGGAGTTAAGTAGATTTTCTCACTGCAACTTCTACTTCCTATTTCATATTATATTTAAATCATTACTACTATATTTAAAATCTTACTTATTATTTCAAATTGAATGGGGTCATCTTTCTTACTCTTCTTAATAGGTCTCAATCTAGGTGGCAGTACCAATCACATTCATAACTTTTGAAATTAGAGCTTACAAGCATGAACCCTATCATATATGAGCCATGTTTCTATATTATATATGTATTAGGGGTCCACAGTAGGCTAGAAAGATTGCAAACCTACACAGAAACCTTTTTGGCTTCTGGAAGCCCAACCAGCTGGAGACAGGAAGGACGATTGGCTGGCCGGTTGTCTCCCACCGGTTCTCCCAAACTCTGCAGAATTCGATTCTACCCTAAGCTCCACTGCTTCATAGCCTGCTGTGAAGCTAATTTGAACCATATGCACTAAATTTGACCCATGACTTGGGTTGAATACATTCATTTACAAATTCCTTATGGAAGAAACCAACCTAATTCAGCTGACAATAGAATTATATAATGAAATTAAAGAAAATTCACTAAAATTTTCAATTCCAGCAACTATCAAATTTCTACCCTAACATGTGAATAATCTTTCACCTAATTGTTCTTATTATCAATTTAATTTTCCTCCATACCACTGATTTTATAGAAACCCTAGATTCCAGGGTTTGTAGGGAAATTTTTCAATGGAATAATTCTCTGGGATAGGGTTTTTCTTACTGGGTAGCGATTCCCAGTATAGGCTTTCCCTGGTAGCCCCCAGTTGGTAAAAACCTTACCCTAGGTAGCCTATTGGTACAAAATTCCACGTCCCTAACCCTAGTACAACAATAGAATACTCACCTTGTACTAGCCTGGTCCAATAACTATCTGAGGTAGGTGAGTTCCCTTCCTATTTCTCTCTCTTCTTCTTCTTCCCCTTCTTTCTCCTCTCTTCCTTTTACTGTTGATGGCAGCCCACGGTTAGGGTGAGAAAATCACCCTATGTCCCTCATATAGGGCAGCCCTATATATATATATATATATATATAACTATATATGTATATTTTATATTTTGTACTATATTTTCTCATTAGTTTATGAGCACAATATGTATATTTATATCACAACTTGTCCAACTCATTCTCATAAGGGAAAATTTGGAAATTGCACAGTAGGAAGATGGGTCCCACCATGCAAAACCAACCAGAATTGCATTCTGCAAGGCTCAACCGGCTGCCTGGTCGGATCCCACCAGTTAAGCCATTTTGCGTTCCCCCTTGGTCTATCATCTTTCCTCTTATGTTTGTTCTATTTCCTATTATTTTTACCTGTCTGCTCACACTCTTTGGTGATCCCTCCAACAATGTTGACAGGCTAAACAAGAGCAAGTAGGATCATTCCTTCCCTCTTGGCACTCAACAGCTGCCAACCAAGCCAATACTAGTTTCCTCTGCTCTGAATTCTTGCCTGTACACAAGTAAGGGTGTGTGATCAGATTAGGGTATTACAAGTTCGCTGCCTTAGGTTGGGCCCCATTGTTGACACTGGACCACAAGTGCTTCCTAACATGGTGAACACTTCTTCTGCAATCTAATGGCAGAACACATAGAGGAGAATGAGTTCCACCTCACGAGTCGAGTGAAGGAAGTCGACATAGCCTTTACCACTCTAGAGTTGGCAAAGATTTTGGGTGTCCCCAACTATGGGGATCAGGTTTACTGTACCCCAAGGACCGAGTTGGGTAAATTCCTCAACCTTGAAGAGGTCCAAGAGATATATCGGGTGTTGACAAGCTGCAATGGGGGTTGGGCGAAGTCATAGCTCCTAGAGCCATTAGCACGGGAGCTCCATCGGGTCATGCAACACAACATTGAAGATTCACCCCTACGATTCTTCCCCTTGAGGGGTTGTATTGATTGAGTCCACCCCAATCGGGTAACTCAATATATGGTAGTCCAATTTTAGTAGATTCCCTATATTGTAAAAACTCTTAAGACTTTGTTTCCAAATATACCTGCCGACTTGGGCAAACACTGTTGTATATAAAATCTATTGATATCTCTATATATAGGACAATATGACAATGAAATACCAATTCATCTGAGTCAATAACATACCCAAACTCAATCCATATGGGATCATAGCTAGAGCACATAAGGCCCTTACTAGTGCATAGGGGAAGGTCCAACCAAAATTGAAACACATATTTTGGTTGAAACACATATCGCAAGGGACTTAGAGAAGTCTCCAAGTGTAAAAATGAAAGTATTATCAACAAAGTTTTGTTGTGGCCAAGGAAGCTCAAAAATTCTCTGTGGTGAGGAAGTGAGCAGCAATAAGGATTCAACGGCTGGGGTGCATGCCGGGACTCTCTCAGACGTTGAATCCTCACTACCACTCACTGCTCACCTAGAGGATTTGAACCCAGCCAAGGGATGGTCTATCTTTAACAATCGGAATTGGTACATGAAACAATTTTGTAAACTTCATAGTATAGTTCTCCATGGCCTAAGATTTTTTACGATATTTCTATGATAAAAAATCACCTAACCAACATAAAAGAAGACATAAGTCAAAGGGATCTTGCCTTTGGAAAGCCCGTCAAATTTAGAAATAAAAAATTAATGAGATTATAATTTAATTGGATTTTATTAGATTGAAATTCAATGTTTAATGGAGACTAGATAACATTTGGATATTTATTTCTAATTAAAAAATAGAATTAAGTAAGTCATTTTAAAAATTCGTTCTTGCCTTTATTGAACAGCGCGTTGCACGTTCTTCTTGACTTGGCTATATAAATTGTATTATTCCGCTCCTTGCTATATGTAATTGAAAATAATAATTAATAAAATGGTTGCATTATTATTAGCGAAATGGTTTCATTATAAATACCCATGGATTGCCTCTGCTACTTCATTATCTTTCATTCTTTCAGATCTTTATTCACAGTACTTCTCAGCAAAGCAAAATAAAAAAGAAAAAAACAGAGAAATGGGATCGGTCGGAGATATCTATGAAGCTCAGCATGCGGAGGGTCCAGCCACAGTGCTGGCCATTGCCACCGCAAATCCATCCAATATTAAGTTGCAAATTGAGTTCCCTGACTTCTACTTTAGAAGTACACAGAGTGAGCATATGGTCAAGTTGAAGGAGAAGTTCCAACGAATTTGTAAGTACTGTCATTTTCTATGATAATACATTCTTATTTGGAAGAGCATATACCCATAAATACTAAAGCATAATAATATGGTCCATGCTGACCAAAAGGACTTGATGGAGCTTCTTGGTACCTCCTGGACATTACCTCCCTCAACCCCCACTATACAGTAGGTGCCAATAAACAAAATAAAATAACATGATCGAAAAATTTTTGCTACTACGCGGGTTGTAGGAACTTTTCTACTACCTCGGCTCATAGTCAATGGAATAGAATAATTCACTTCTACTTTGATTTCACAAATGCCCTCCTAGAAATTCGTATTTTTTTTAAATAGATGATCGTAAATGATGCCTGAATTCATTCTATGATGCCATAAGGAGTTTTTATTTTTTTATTATTTTAATGGGGTGTGGTGGGAGAGGTGCTATTTTTTTTTTAAGGAGCGACAGGTGGGGGTTTGTATAGAACAATTGTGTATCAATTAGTTTTTTTCCATCCTAATGATAAGATTTTTAATGTTGTTGAAATAGGTGAAAGATCGATGATTAGAAAACGTCACATTTTCCTTATGGATGAAATGATAGCTGAGAATCCCCAAATCTACGATTCAGCAGCTGCATCACTTAGACACATGCCAAGATATTATGGTGACTAAGGTACCTAAGTTAGCCATGGAAGCTGCATCCAAAGCCATCCATGAGTGGGGACAGCCCAAATCAAAGATCACTCATATTGTATTTACAACTTTTTTTGGCGTTGATGCCCCGGGGGTTGACTTTCAGCTCATTAGACTCCTTGGCCTTAACCCGATTGTATGGCGTGTGATGACTTATCATTTGGGTTGCTACGGTGGTGGCTCTGTGCTCCATGTTGCCAAAGACCTTACTGAGAATAACAAAGGTGCTTGTGTACTGGTTGTTTGCTCAGAGCTAAACTCTATTAGTGGCTTCAACGGACCCGATGAGACAAACTTGCATACCCTACTAGGGTTGGGAATATTTACAGATGGTGCAACAGCTGTGATAGTTGGTGCAGACCCTGACACCTCAATGGAACGTTCATTGTTCCAACTCTTCTCAGTAGGGACCCAAATTCTCCCAGACTCAGAAGAAATGGTTGCAGGCCACTTGCGTCAAGCGGGTCTTGCAATCAGCTTATCCAAGGATGTAGCCAAAACTATTGCTAGGAATCTTGGGAACTGCTTGGAGGAAGCATTCAGCAGATTTGGCATTAATGATTGGAACTCCATTTTTTGGGTAAGTCACCCTGGTGGGCCCGCAATTTTGGACTTAATTGAAATGACACTTTGGCCTGAAAGAAAACTAAAGGCATCTAGGAAAGTTCTGAGTGAGTATGGAAACATGTCAAGCCCCACAGTGTTATTCATTATGGATGAGATGCGGAAGAAGTCTATTGAGGAAGGGAAAGCCACAACTGGTGATGGGTTTGAGTGGGGTGTACTATTAGGGTTTGGACCAGGTCTGATTGTGGAGACAATTTTGTTGCGCAGTGTTCGACTATTTCAACTCACTTCGTTCGACATTTCACACGGCTTAACCAACCAGGGCACTATAGCCAGACTGTGAAGAGCTCGTTGCTTGAAGCTGCTTGCTGCCAGTGAGCTCTTCCCATAGTCATAGTCCCTGTCAGCCAAACAATTAAGTTAAGCCTATCCTGTCCGACCTTCTCAATAAATCAGTCTAATGGATTCAATTAACACTCCTTACCTTGTAGTCCTCCGGCCTGTCCCCCTTCTTCCTTATCATGGCAAGTCTTTGTGAAATAACTCCGAGGAGATTCTGAGTTAAAAATAGTGTGGCCTACAAAAACGGTAACCTATTAGCGATGTTGTCCTCTAGTAAAGATGAAGTCTCAGCAGTTTTCATTTATAGCTTAATGGTTAATCATTTCATTGGCTTTGATTTTCAATATACTCTGTTCCCAAAGTATGGGGTGTGGTTGGGTTTCTCTAGACCTCTATATTATGTACCTTTAATGTTTTGGTATCCTTTCGAGCTCGTTTTGTTGGGGTCATACTGCAATTTGTAATGATATGCTCCTCACTTTGTTCAATAAAATTCTATATTGAATTTCTTAAGGATAAAAAATACTTGAAAACTTTAGAAGCTGTAACACAATTATAATTAGGAGAAGGATTCCCCCTTTTCCACCCACGAGTTGTAAAACCTTTCCTACAAGCTCTTTAATTTTTAATGGGTAATCAGAAATAATATATAGAGGGGAAATAACTAAGGGTTCTAGGTGCTATATCACATGCCCTTTATTTTTTCGAAGCTGATTAGATGAATGACATTTTGACAATTGGAATGAAAATGTCCTAAGTTTAGGTTACATTGTAAATTTTTTTTTTTTTTTTTTTTTGGTTGGACATATAAATATTTTAAAACACAAAGAAAGAAGAATAGATTCTGAGCCAAATATGCCACCACGAGGCACTAGCCCCTAGACAAACAAAGAGAGAACATCAACACTGGGACTGCTGGAGAGTGAAGACTAGATTGTCTCAAAAGAAGCAACAATGAGCTCATAATGATCTTCCAAGGGTTTCATATTTTCTTATCGAATGAGTTTAGAAAATAAGGGGCAAACCTAATACGTTGATGCTTCCTCCTACCCCATGCAGAGAGTTGAATGTCTTCCCAAAGTAGCTCCTCCTCTTTTTTACTTCAACTCTGGTGCTTCTTTAGATTGTCCACAAGTTGGATCACCTCCTCAGTATGCTTCCACTCTAGATCTTCTTTGTGAGAGAGACAAACTAAAGAGGTTGTGTATCGATCCGAAATATAAAAGAATGATTTTTCTTAACTAGACTCCACACTATCCCCACACAAAATTGGGCTGCTAATGACATTTGTAATTTGAGATACATCAATAATTACTTGGTCCAAGATATCAATCACTGATGTCACATTGTCGGGATGATAATACTCTAGATACTCATCCTACGTTGGAGAGGGGCTGGGGAGAAGGAGAATGCTTCTTCTTCTTGTTCTTTTCCTCAAGCTTCTCACCATGAGTAAATAACAAATCTTCAATCCACTCTTCAGCCTCGTGTAAAAGAAGTGCCTAGATCTTTTGGTATCATTCAGCCCTCTTCCACAATCTGTATGCCCACACCATTGTATCCCCGCTTGGAGACACGTGGTGGCCTATTTCATAAAAGCTCTTGGGTTTCCCTTATAGCTCTGGTTCTCTAAAAGGAATATTAAAAATGATGGTCCAATATTGGGGATTAGAAGATATTATATTTGGAGTCACCACCTAGGATTAGGGCCTAGGACCCAATGGACGAACTTGATCTGTAAGGAAAGGGTTCAAAAGATGGTTTAGTTTATAGATAAGGGTAAGTGTAAAGTTTCGGAGTTGGAAAGTTTAGGCACCCACTCCACCCAGTTAAATAGGTCTTCATAAAAAAGAAAATGCTAGGTGCCTAAAAAGGAGATTAGTCTTTGAACCGGGCGGGGCTAAGTGTTAGGTACCTAAAACCTTTTCAACAGTACAATTTGAATGTACCAAAAAAATTTTGAACAGTTCCTTTAACTTATCCAACTGAGTAAATTTTCCCCCCTTAGGGAAGACCCATATGGGTCCTATACCTGATCTAGATGGTGATTCCATGCAAATACCCCCAACAACAATGTCATACCCTTCTTTGCTTCCACCAGTGAGATGAAAGAGGACTAGAGAGTAAAAAATTCAAAATGCACCGAAGTGGGTGTTGCAACAACAAATTGAAATTGAAAATATGAATTCAAATTTAAAAAATTAGAATTAATTTTGGAAAGCGATTAATAGAAGGCCAGTGGACATGCCCCATAAAGGTAACAAGAAATTGAATATTGGTGGAAATCGATTTAAAATTATGGAGGATGTAGTGGAGAATTTTCTTTGGGATTCGGAAGGGTTAATTGAGGAAGTTAAATAGGATGATAATAACGAAGAATAGTTGTGAGGAGAGCTAGCTGGTTTTGTATTAGAAGGAGATGCAGATGATGATAAGGGAGCTGAATTGGAGGAGAATTATGAATATCTTATTAGTAGTCAAAGATTTGGGATTGGGTAATATTGATGAGGTGGAATATGAGGAGGGAAAAATTACCACAAAAGATGACAGCCACATTGAATATCTGAAGGATAAGGCTGAAGAGTGGATTGAAGATTTGTTATTTACTAATGATGAGAAGCTTAAGAAAAAGAACAGAAGCCTTCTTCTTACCCTGCCCCCTCCATAGGTAAGATGAGTCTTTGGAGTAATATGATCCCAGCAATAAGATATCGGTGATTGATATCTTGGACCAACTAATTGATGATGTGTCTCAAATTAAAAATGTCAATTGCAACCCAATTTTGTGTGGGGGCAGTTTGGAGTCTAGCTAAGGGAAATCATTCCTTTATATTTCGGATCGATACATAACCTCCTTAGTTTGTCTCCATCATAGAGAAGATCTAGAGTTGAAGCATAGTTGGAGGTCTTTACTCAGAAAAAAAAAAAAAAAACATACTAAGGACATGATCCAACTTGTGGACAATCTAAAGGAAGCGCAATAGTTGAAGCAAAAAAGAAGAGGAGTTTCCTTGAGAAAACATTCAAATCTCTACATGGAGTAGGAGGAAGGGTCAACACATTAGGTTTGCGCTTTATTTTCTAAGCTCATTCGATTAAAAAATCTGAAGCCCTTGGAAGATCATTATGAGCTCATTGTTGCTCCTTTTGAGACGGTCCAGTCTTCATTCTCCGGCAGTCCTACAATTGATGTTCTCTCTTTTTTTTTCCAAGGCCTAGTGCCTCGTGGTGGCATATTTGTCTCTTAATAAATTTTTCTTTATTTGTGTTTTAAAATATTTATATGTCTAAAAAAAGAAAAAAAATTTACATTGTAACGTAAACTGAGGACACATTTTCAATCCAATTATTAAAATATCAGTCATCTTCTCCGTATTGGAAAATAAAGGTCATGTGATATAGCACCAAGAACCCTTAGTTGTTTCCGCTCAATATATTATTTCTGATCACCCATTAAAAACCAAAGGGCTTGTAGGAAAGGTTTTACAACTCATGGGTGGGAATCCTTTTCTTTATTATAATTGTGTTACAGCTTCTGTTTCCAATTATTCTTTATCCTTGAGAAATTCAATATAGAATTTTATTGAACAAAGTGAGGAGCATATCATTACAAATTGCAGATGACCCCAACAAAAAACAACTTGAAAGGATACCAAAGCATTAAAGGTACATAATATAGAGCTTTAGAGAAAACTAACCACACCCCATATTTAGAGTACGGAGTATACTGAAAATCAAGCCAATGAAATAGTTAACTAGTAAGCTATAAATAGAAACTGAGACATCTTCTTTACTTGCGGACGAGATCGCTAATAGGTCATCGCTTTTGTAGGCCACACTATCTTTTACTCAGTGAGCTGAAACTGTAGGAACACTACGCAACACAATTGTCTCCACCGTCAGACCTGGTCCAAACCCTAATAGCACACCCCACTGAAACCCGTCGCCAGTTGTGGCTTTCCCTTCCTCCATAGACTTCCTCCGCATCTCATCCAGAATGAACAAAACTGTGGGGCTTGACATGTTACCATATTCACTCAGCACTTTTCTTGATGCCTTTAGTTTATCTTCTTTCAAGCCAAGTGTGGTTTCGATTAAGTCCAAAATTGCAGGCCCGCCAGGGTGACTTACCCAAAAAATGGAGTTCCAATCATTAATACCAAATTTGCTAAATGCTTCCTCCAAGCAGTTCCCAAGATTCCCAGCAATAGTTTTGGCCACATCCTTGGATAAGCTGATTGCAAGACCCGCTTGACGCAAGTGGCCTGCAACCATTTCTTCTGAGTCTGGGAGAATCCGGGTCCCTGCTGAGAAGAGTTGGAACAATGGGTGTTCTATTGAGGTGTCAGGGTCTGCACCAACTATCACAGCTGCTGCACCATCTGCAAATATTCCCAACCCTAGCAAGGTATGCAAGTCTGTCTCATCAGGTCCCTTGAAGCCACTAATAGAGTTCAGCTCTGAGCAAACAACTAGTACACGAGCACCTTTGTTATTCTCAGCAAGGTCTTTGGCAACACGAAGCACAGAGCCACCACCATAGCAGCCCAAATGATACATCATCACACGTCGTACAGTCGGGTTAAGGCCAAGGAGTCTAATGAGCTGAAAGTCAACCCCCGGTGCGTCAACACCGGAAATGGTAGTGAATACAATGTGAGTGATCTTTGATTTGGGCTGTCCCCACTCATTGATGGCTTTGGATGCGGCTTCCATGGCCAACTTAGGTACCTCAGTCACCATAATATCTTGGCGTGTGTCAAGTGACGCAGCCGCTGAATCGTAGATTTGGGGATTCTCAGCTATCATTTCATCCGTAAGGAAAATGTGACGTTTTCTAATCGTCGATCTTTCACCTGTTTCAACAACATCAAAAAGCTTATCATTTAGACAGAAAAAGACTTACAAATATACAATTGTTCTATACCAACCCACCACCCCCATCTCGCCTAAAATAAAAATAAAATATTACACCTCTCCCAGCACAACCCCAACGCCCCACCCCACACCCCCCAGCCCCAA